>NW_025803981.1:0-10783 GCF_021613505.1 Equus quagga
CCAGGAAAGGAGAAGGGAATGAATAGCCTATGAGGTCTTTTCTCTCCATTGCATTCTGTTTTACTAGTGGTTTCAGGATAATAAAGACAAGCTTTCATTTTTTTTTTCCTATATTTAATCAAATTGCACCAGTCCTATGTCTGATGGACTGTTAATATGATGGTGCAACATTTTGTTTTCCCCATGAGAAAGATGGGAATACATTTCAGAATGACACGACCTCTTCACATTAACACCTGTATCAGTTGCCATATGAGTTAAAGTCACAAATTTCACAGGAAGCATTGCATCTTGGGAGGGATGATGCAGATGAGGTCCTTTTACGTAGGAAGTTTGACCCCCTTCTTTTTTTTTTAAAGATTGGCAGCTGAGCTAACATCTGTTTCCAATCTTTTTTTCCTTCTTCTTCTTCTTCTCCCCAAAGCCCCCCACTACATAGCTGCATATTCAATTGTGAGTGCCTCTGGTTGTGCTATGCAGGATGCTTCCTCAGCATGGCCTGATGAGCAGTGCCATGTTCACACCCAGGATTCAAACTGCTGAAATCCTAGGCCGCCGAAGTGGAGCGCATGAACGTAACCACTCAGCCAAAGGGGCCAGCCACTCTTTTTTCTTTTAGATATCTTCTGCACCTGCCTTGTATTCTTTTCTAGGTATTTGTCTAAAATCTCTCTCATTCTTTGACCCTCTCTTGGGCTTCCTGTTTTTCTCTCCAGAAAAAAAAATTTTGAAAATGTGGTTCAGAAACATTTTTATCATTTTATTTCATTTACATATATTCCATTTCCTAGGTGGGGCTGGAGCTGCTGACTGCTGACATTCTTTCAGGGTGAGTGAAGGGTAGGGAAATTTCAGCCTCGCTCCATCACCTCACTTACCAACCTATCCTCTCCCTCTCTCTCTCCACACTTCTCACTTCTTTGCTACTATTTTCTGATTCCTACTTTTGTTTCTTCCCTGACTGAAGATTTCTTTGTGAAACTGATCATTACATTACACTGATTTAATTTGTTCCCTACATTGTGGTATTAAATGAAACGTTCTTTGTGGCCTCACCAATTAGATCCCAAATCATACTGATTCCTTGGTGAGCTGCTGAATGAGGTTCTCAAGGTTAGAAAGTGTGATCTATTTGACCATTAATTTTGTCAAAGACAGAGGAACTGTTATATTTTTAATTATTTCTTCTGAACCCCCTGCTCAATTCTAATAATTGTAGAAACAATATGTGTTTTAAAAACCTTCTATTAAGCATAACATACCTTAGGAGAAGTGAACAAATCATAAGAGCACAGCATGCTGAATTTTCACAAAGTAAACCCATCAGGTAACCAGGACACAGATCAAGAAACAGAATGTCTACTGAACAACAACTGGGTCAATGAAGAAATAAAAGGAGAAATCAAAAAATACCTGAAGACTAATGAAAATGAAAATATGGCATTCCAAAATCTATGAGATACAGCAAAAGTGGTTCTAAGAGGAAAGTTCATAGCAATTCTGGATTGCGGTACCTCAACAAGCAAGAAAAATTCCAAATAAACAATCCAGCAATACACCTAAAGGAATTGGAAAAAGAGAAATAAACAAAGGCCCAAATCAGCAGAAGGAAAGAAATAATAAAAATCAGGGCAGAAATAAATAAAATAGACTAAAACTAATGGAAAAAATTAACAAAACCAAGAGCTGCTTCTTTGAAAAGATAAACAAAATTGACAAACCTTTAGGTAGACTCACCAAGAAAAAAAGAGAGAAGGCTCAAATAAGAAAATCAGAAATGAAAGAGAAGAAATTACAACAGACACCTCAGAAACACGAAAGATTATAAAAGAATACTATGAAAATCTATTCACCAACAAATTGGATAATCCAGAAGAAACGGATAAATTCCTAGAATCATACAACCTTCCCAAACTGAATCAAGAAGAAGTAGAGAATTTGAATAGACCAATCACAAGTAAGGAGATTGAAACAGTAATCAAAAACCTCCCCAAAAATAAAAGTTGAGGAGCATACGGCTTCCCTAGTGAACTCTACCAGACGTTCAAAGAAGTCTTAATACCTATCCTTCTCAAACTGTTCCCAAAAGATGGAAGAGAAGGGGAGGCTTCCTAAGTCATTCTCCAAAGCCAACATTATCTTGATGCCAAACTCAGATAAGGACAACCCAAAAAGAGAAAATCACAGGCTAATACCACTGATGAACATCGATGCAAAAATCCTCAACAAAATACTAGCAAATCAAATACATCAATACATTAAAAAGATCATACATCATGATCAAGTTGCTTTCATTCCAGGATTGCAGGGATGGTTCAACATCCTCAAATCAATCAACGTGATACACTGCATTAACAAAATGAAGAAGAAAATTCAAATTATCATCTCAATAGATGCTGAGAAAGCATTTGACAAGATCCAACATCCTCTTATGATAAAAAGTCTAAATAAGTTAAATGAGTATAGGAAGAAAATACCTCAACATAATAAACACCATATATGACAAACCCACAGCTAATATCATTCTCAATGGAGAAAAACTGAAACCTATCCCTCTAAGAACATGAACCAGACATGGATGCCCACTATCACTACTCTTATTTAACATAGTATTGGAGGTCCTAGCCAGAGCAATCAGGCAAGGAAAAGAAATAAAAGGGATTCAAAGTGGAAAAGAAGAATCAAAACTGCCACTATTTGTAGATAACATATTTTTATATATAGGAAACTCTAAAGAATCCACTAAAAAACTTCTGGAAATAGTAAATGAATACAGTCAACTTGCAGGATACAAAACCAACACGCAAAAATCTGTTGCATTTCTATACCCTGACAACGAAGTAGCAGAAAGACAAATTAAGAATACAATCCCATTTACAATTTCAACATAAAGAAGAAAATACCTAGGAATAAACGTAACGAATGAGGTGAAAGATCGGTACACTGAAAACTATAAAACATTGTTAAAAGAAATTAAAGACACAAAGAAATGGAAAGATATTCTGTGCTCTTGGATTGGAAGAATTAACATCGTTAAAATGTCCATACTTCCTACAGCAATCTACAGATTCAATGTCATCTCTATCAAAGTTCCAACAACATTTTTCACAGAAATAGAACAGAGAATCCTAAAATTTATAGGGAACAACAAAAGACCGCGAATAGCCAAAGGATTCTTGAGAAAAAAAGAACAAAGCTGGAGATATCACATTCCCTGATTTCAAAATACACTACAAAGCCATAGTAACCAAAACAGCATGGTACTGGCAAAAAACAGACACACAGATCAATGGAACAGAATCGAGAGCCCAGAAATAAACCCATACATTTATGGACAGCTAATATTCGACAAGGGAGCCAAGAGCATACGATGGAGAAAGGAGAGTCTCTTCAATAAACGGCGTTGGGAAAACGGGAGAGCCACATGCAAAAGAATGAAAGCAGACCATTCCCTCACACCATGCACAAAAATCAACTCGAAATGGATTAAAGACTTGGATGTAAGACCCAAAACCATGAAACTTTTAGAAGGAAACATAGGCAGTACGCTCTTTGACATTGGTCTTAGCAGCATATTTTCAGGTACCGTGTCTGACTGGGCAAGGGAAACAAAAGAAACAATGAACAAATGGGACTACATCAAACTAAAAAGCTTCTGCACAGCAAAGGAAACCATCAACAAGATAAAAAGACAACTTAACAATTTGGAGAAGATATTTGCAAACCATATATCAGAAAAGGGGTTATATCCAAAATATACAAAGAACTCATACAGCTCAACAACAACAAAAAAAACTAACAACCCGATTAAAAAATGAGCAAAAGATGTGAACAGCGATTTCTCCAAAGATATACGGATTGCCAACAGGCACATGAAAAGATGCTCAACATCATTAGCTATCAGGGAAATGCAAATCAAAACTACAATGAGGCATCACCTCACTCTGGTCAGAATGGCTATAATTAACAAGACAAGAAACAACAAATGTTGGAGAGATTGTAGAAGGATGGGAACTCTTGTACACTGCTGGTGGGAGTGCAAACTGGTGCAGCCACTATGGAAAGCAGTATGGAGTTTCCTCAGAAAATTAAGAATAGATCTACCATATGACCCAGCTATTCCACTGCTGGGTATTTATCCAAGGAACTTGAAAACACAAAGGCATAAAGATACCTGCACCTCTATGTTCACTGCAGCATTATACACAATAGCCAAGACTTGGAAGCAACCTATGTGCCCATCAAGGGACGAATGGATAAAGAAGATGTGGTATTTATACACGATAGAATACTACTCAGGCATAATAAATGATGAAATCCGGCGATTTATGACAACATGGATGGACCTTGAGGGTATTATGCTGAGTGAAATAAGTCAGAGGGAGAAAGTCAAATACCATATGATCTCACTCATAAGTAGAAGATAAAAACAACAATCAAACACATAGCAACCGAGAATGGATTGGTGGTTACCATGGGTGGTGGGAGGGCAAAAGGGTTGATTAGGCTCACATGTGAGGGGATGGACTGTAATTAGTTTTTGAGTGGTGAACATGATGTAATCAACACAGAATTTGAAATACATTACAACGTACATCTGAAATCTATATAATGTTATAATCCAATGTCACTGCAATTAATTAATTAATAACAGAATACCCTTCAGGTCATATCAAGTTAGGCCAAAGTGTCTAGACCTTTGTATTCCTTCATCAATCAGTCATTGCTTTGGGCTACCCTGGGAAAGGGTGTGATATTCAGCATGGTGGCTACAGACCAACTTCCTACTCTGGGCCTCCCTCAAAACTAGCAGGCATTCGTGTCACCTGGTATATATGGGTTGAAGCAGAATCTCAGGTGTGGAATATGCTGCTGATAAAAACTGAAAAGCCTTACCTGGCATATACTTTCTTATTTATTATGGGAGATATAAGATGCAATAATTTGTCTTTTATTTTGTGTGTGATGTGCCAACATGCTCCTAATCAGTGGACACAAAAAACTTTTCTGAAAATCAGGCAGGCCCCTGAAATTTAGAAGGGTTTATCTACCATCCTCTGGGGTGCGTATGTTTTACCAAGCCTAATTGTGCTATTTATTTTGTGTTCTTGTATGTTATAGTCAGTCAGATGCAGCCACAGGTGGAGACACAGGAGATCCTTGGGAAATCAAAGTTTATTATACTCACAGTTCGTAGAAAGAGGTTGGACAGCATGCCATGCAGAGCCACATGGAAAAGCACCAGTGATGGTCAGGAGGCAAAAGGATCAAGACCAAGGTGAGAGATTAGGCCATAGCCATTACTGGAGTTTCCAAAGGAAGATCAAAGTAAACACTTTAGGATTGGCTAGTTTGAACAATTTTAGTGCGCTCTCAGCTATAGGGATGGTCCCTAGCTTTCTGGACCTGGCCATGGGGTGATTAAAGCAGAGGAATTTTGCCTTCTGGTGTTTATGGACCAAAGAGAAGAATGAATCTGGATTGATTAGTTTGCATATCAAAAGCATGCTCCTGGCTAAGCTCTTGCAATCTTCTGGTTGTCTGCTTTCTCTGCCTTTCCACTGAAGGAAATTAGAGTATCATTGCATGCTATCTAGTAAGCTTTTTGACTTTGACACTTAGCTTACAATTGGCAATTAATTGCTCTCACCTTTTCATTTTCTTTTTCCATATTATCCATCTAGTCTATCAATAGTCACTCAATTCCATTGCCACTATAGTTAGTATTTCCCATATTTTTCTCAAATGCCTAGTATATCACACAAGCAAATACATCACGTTTCATTATTTCATCATCCACAATTCATCGTCATAATTCATCCAATTAATAATTGGATCTTCATCTTCCCCAGAGATTATCTTTGCTTCCTACACCAGTAA
Source organism: Equus quagga (assembly GCF_021613505.1). Taxonomy (NCBI): domain Eukaryota; kingdom Metazoa; phylum Chordata; class Mammalia; order Perissodactyla; family Equidae; genus Equus; species Equus quagga. The sequence goes on from NW_025803981.1 coordinate 5,881, forward strand.
TGGTGGGGCCTTCTTTGCCACCTGACCAGAGAGGAGAGAATGATCAGGTGCCAAAACCCAATTTTAATGGTTGTTTTTGTTGTCATTGTTCTTCATCTCCTATACCAACCATTACACATTGGGTTTCATGGGAAGCAAATGCAAAGACAGTGTTTATTATGCAGGATATTTATTAAGGAGTACCCTTGCAATCAGCGCATGTGGAAGGATTGAAGAAAAAGCAAGAGTGCACAGAGGAATAGGTTGAGCTGTGATGCAGGACTAAGGACAATTTGGACCAACACCACAGGGGGTTCTGGAGCTAGAATGGCCCTTAAGAGTTGTTCCGAGTTTGCCCAATATGGTCAGGCCTTTGTAGTCTTACTTCAATCTCTCATTGGATGTGGGTCACCCCAGGAAGGGGCAAAACCTTGGATAAGGAGGCTTTCTGCAGCTGAGCAATCCCTAAAGGGACTGACAGCACCCCTAGCAGCTGGGACAAAAAATCCTTCACTGAAGGGGGACCTGGGCAGCACATGCAGTATCCACCACTCGCTGTACTGTCTTACCTAATACTATGTTAGCCAAGTTATGTCTAATCTCAGATGATCTAGGATTTTCCTTATCAAGGAATGTTACTGAACTGGCAGGTACATATTCTTAGAATTCTAATTTGCTTCCAATTAGGCACTTCATTTTTCTACAACACTTGAGATAATTTATGATTTTTCTCCTTTATTTTATCACATGAATTACACTGACTAATTTTCTAATATTGAACCAACCTTGCTGGATGCAATTTGCTCGTATTTTGTCAATGCTTTGTGCATCCATGTTCAGGAAGAACCTTAGTCTGTGGTTTTCTTTTCTTGTATGCCTTTCTTGATTTTAGGATTAGACATGATGGCCTCACAAAAGGAGTTGGGAAGCTGTTCTTGATTTTCTGGAAAAGTTTGAGCAAATTAACAATATTTATTCCATAAATGTTTAGTTGAATTGACCAAGAAAACCATCTGAGCCTGGGTCTTGATTTGTAGGAATGTTTTTAACTATGAATTCAAATTCCTTAATAGATATAGGGCTACTCACGTTGCTAATTTCTTCTTGAGTGAATTTGGTAGACTGGATCTTCAAGGAATTTGTCTATTCTATCTATGTTATCAATACATTGCCAAAAAGTATCCATAATATTCTCTTATCATCATTTTAATGACTGTAGGATCTTTAGTGCTGTTCCCTCTTTCATTCTTGTTATTGGAAATTTTGGTTTAATTTATTTTCTCAATCAGGCTAAATAAAAGTTTGAGAATTTATTAACTTTTGCACAAAACCACTTCCTTTCTTTTCTTTTTTCCTACTGTTTTTCTGTTTTCTATTTAATCAATTTCTGCTTTTTCTTACTTTCTTCTTGTTTCTTGCTTTAGGTTGAAACTGCTCTTTCTTTTCTAGTTTTTGAGGGTAGAAACATAAATAATTGATCAGAGACTGTGTTAGATTTCTATTACTGCCCTGACAAATTGCCACACATTTAGCAGCTAAAACAGCACAAATATATTATCTTATAGTTCTGTAGATGAAAGTTCCAACTCAGGTATCACTGGACTAACATCAGCATCTCAGTAGGACTGTGATCCTTTCTGACGGCCTAGGAAATGATCCCTTTCCTTGCTCATTTGGATTCATGTTGGAATTCACTTTTCTGTAGCTATTCAACTGAGGTCTCAGTTTCCTTGCTTGCTGTCAGCTAAGGGCCATGCCCAGCTTCTAGAGGCCACTGCATTCCTTGGCCCATGGTGGCTTTTCTCTATCTTGCCCATAATGAAAGTTCAAGTCCCTCTCACACTTTGGATCTCACCCTTGCCTCCCCCTTCTCTTCCTTCTCCAACCCGTCTCCTATTCCACCTTCTGTCCATTTGTCTCTCTCTAATCCATTCTTCTGCTTTTCTCTACATTTTTTATAAGAACTTGTATCATTAGATTGGGTTCACCTGGTTAGTCCAATATAATTTTCCCATTATAAAGTCAGCTGATCAGCAACCTTAATTCCATCTGCCATGTAAGGTAACATATTTGCAGGTTCGGGGATTAGGCTGTAGACATCCTTAGGGACAGTTATTTTGCCCACTACAAAAGCCTTTCTTCCTTATAAATATAAGCACTTAACTGAAAATTGCACTCAGTTTGAATTGTCTGATATGTTTTTGTGTGTTTTATGTTCACTTATTCAAATCAAAATATTTTCTAATTTTTCTTGTGATCTCTTCTGTGACCTGTGCGTTATTTAGAAGAGTGTTGTTTCTTTTCCAAATATTTGGGGATTTTCCAGTATCTTTGTGGTTTCTAGTTTAGTTCCATTTTGATCATGGAATATATATAGTCTTTAAAATTCAAACATATATATATTTAATATTTGACTATATATCTTTCAAATTTAAATATTTATATATGCTTTTTAATTTCTTGAGGTCTATTTTAAGGCAAAGAATGTGAGCAATCTTGGGGACTGTTCTGTAACAAATTCTAAGGGTAAAGAAAAAATATCACATAGTGTTTACAAGATACACATGTAAAACATAAATATGCAGAAAACTTGAAAGTAAAGTGATGGAATGAGATATACTAGGCAAATCCCACTCAGCAGAAAGCTAAATTAGTTATGTTAACATCAGACAAAAGAGACTTTGACAGAAAGCATTCATTGAGGTTGAAAGGGTCACTACATAATGATAAAAGGTCAAATTTGCCAGGAATATATAACAATTCTAACGTTGTGTGACAACAATATAACCCCAAAACACAGAAAGTAAAAATTGATGAATATGGAAAAATAGAAAAGAAATTCTATCATCACAGTAGGAGATTTCAACTTACTTCTCTCAATTGTCAGTAGATAAAACCAACAAATATAGTAAAAATATAGAATATTTGAAGAATAAAATGTTTTCTTTACTGAACATATGTAGACACCTTGCTGTCAACGAGAAAAAATACATTGTTTTTAAAAACATACTGAACACAGTCATGAAAATTTAACATGTATTCTACAACAAAGAACCTTCAACTGATTGCAAACTATTGGTGTGATAAAGACCAGTGCAGATGCGAGAATTTAAAGTAACCCAAAGAAGCCCTTCTGTTGAACAACTGTTCTAATTGCCTGTACCAGGTAAGAGGAAAGCAGGGAATTTTCTGTAACCAGCATGATTCTTTCGGAGATACTATTAGATTGCCCTTAAGTCTGCTGGAAGGAGAAATAAGAAAATGGCTATAACTTGTAGAAAACAGATAAAAAGAAGGTACTGCAGATGATACAGTTTTAATTATAATCTTATATAAAAATGTAATGTATTAAAATTATTATGTATGAAATTCACAAATGGACACCAAAAGATTGCAATGTGTTGCCTCTTAAACACCTAAATGTTCCTAGTTCTTTTAGATTTGGCAAAAGTCATAATCTGTCAGTGCCGCTTTATGCTTCCCCCAAAGTCAGTGCCTCTCCTGACTCCTTTCCTGAGGACTCTGAAATGCTGCCCTTCGTTTCCTCACTTTTGGACATGGCAGATCTATGTGTCTCTGAGTGAGGCACCAACTTAGGCAGCACGATTATTCTGCTGAGCCCTCTTTGTCGATCTGCCTATTTCATTAACTTTCTATGTCTACCTGGGTTATTGGCACTGAATTGATGGCTCTCCACATGCAGCAGCTTGAAAAATACTCTCCTTCCCATGTCCACCTCCAAATTCATGTTAATGCATCACCAAAGTGCAGTATTTAATTATCATTAATTAGAACTTCATACACTTAGAGTCCAACATTAAGAAAACCTATTAGTCCACCCTGAACATGATCTGAATCTTCCTTACTCCCTTTGTTCTTTTCATATAGACATCCCCTCTCAGAAAACTTGGCATTAAGTGACAGTCTTCAAGGCCTCCAGTTAAATAAGTGATTAAGTCCAAATTCTAATGTCTAAGTAAAGACAGCTATTTCTTCTCATTGAATGAGTTTACTGGGCTTTTGCTTTCAATATTGTGTCCTTTCTCTTCAATTATGAAATAATCCTAAATCACATGGTTTGAGCCTTTCCTAAGGATCTTTATGCCCTCCATACAGGGCTTTTTCATCACACTACCAGTATGTTCTTGTCTTTGATTTTGCCACTGAGACAATAAAGAGAACCCCTATCTTTACCCAACGTATCCCTAGGATGGGATCTCTACAATGCATTGCACAGTGAGCAAAGGACTTTGGAGAGTTCCCTCATGTGGTTGCCTGGACTAGGCAATGTGATACCTAACTACACCTGTGTGAGAGAGAGCAGGTCTGTAGCGGTTATTGCAGGAACCACATGGGCCATTTCAGCTCAGATGGGGACACTGCTGGAATGCTACAATTACTCACAGGTAAGGTGTGATGGGGTGGGGAGGAATGGAATCTTTCCTCCTTGGGTGCTGCTCCTAGGTGCCTAAGAAAAGTAAGAAGAAACAAGAGAGTTCATTTCACAGAGACACAAATATAACACAGAGTTTGTGTGAGAGGGAGTGTGTGTGTGTGTGTGTCCGTCCTTTATTTGAGTAGGGGTGGGTGTCTTGGCTACCTATTGTCACAACAATATTAATGCTGTGGGACAAAACTTCCTAAAGATGAATGACTTAAAACAATTATTTGTTCTCATTCGTGCACATGTGAGCCATGGGTCAGCTTGCTTGCTCTGCTTCAAGATGTGGATTTGACTGAGCTTAGCTCCATGCTATGTCTTGAGCTCAAGTTTTCTCCACCTGTGTCGATTCTGAGGCCCAGACTAGAGCAGAAGCGGCTACCCAGCAGAAACTCTTTTCATCTCAACGGTGGAAGCTTAACAGGGCAAGCACAACTGGACAAGCATGTTTCAAACCCTTGCTCACTCATTTTTACTAATATC
>NW_025803982.1:0-10783 GCF_021613505.1 Equus quagga
GATATTAGTAAAAATGAGTGAGCAAGGGTTTGAAACATGCTTGTCCAATTGTGCTTGCCCTGTTAAGCTTCCACCGTTGAGATGAAAAGAGTTTCTGCTGGGTAGCCGCTTCTGCTCTAGTCTGGGCCTCAGAATCGACACAGGTGGAGAAAACTTGAGCTCAAGACATAGCATGGAGCTAAGCTCAGTCAAATCCACATCTTGAAGCAGAGCAAGCAAGCTGACCCATGGCTCACATGTGCACGAATGAGAACGAATAATTGTTTTAAGTCATTCATCTTTAGGAAGTTTTGTCCCACAGCATTAATATTGTTGTGACAATAGGTAGCCAAGACACCCACCCCTACTCAAATAAAGGACGGACACACACACACACACACTCCCTCTCACACAAACTCTGTGTTATATTTGTGTCTCTGTGAAATGAACTCTCTTGTTTCTTCTTACTTTTCTTAGGCACCTAGGAGCAGCACACAAGGAGGAAAGATTCCATTCCTCCCCACCCCATCACACCTTACCTGTGGGTAATTGTAGCATTCCAGCAGTGTCCCCATCTGAGCTGAAATGGCCCATGTTGTTCCTGCAATAACCGCTACAGACCTGCTCTCTCTCACACAGGTGTAGTTAGGTATCACATTGCCTAGTCCAGGCAACCACATGAGGGAACTCTCCAAAGTCCTTTGCTCACTGTGCAATGCATTGTAGAGATCCCATCCTAGGGATACGTTGGGTAAAGATAGGGGTTCTCTTTATTGTCTCAGTGGCAAAATCAAAGGCAAGAACATACTGGTAGTGTGATGAAAAAGCCCTGTATGGAGGGCATAAAGATCCTTAGGAAAGGCTCAAACCATGTGATTTAGGATTATTTCATAATTGAAGAGAAAGGGCACAATATTGAAAGCAAAAGCCCAGTAAACTCATTCAATGAGAAGAAATAGCTGTCTTTACTTAGACATTAGAATTTGGACTTAATTACTTATTTAACTGGAGGCCTTGAAGACTGTCACTTAATGCCAAGTTTTCTGAGAGGGGAAGTCCATATGAAAAGAACAAAGGGAGTAAGGAAGATTCAGATCATGTTCAGGGTGGACTAATAGGTTTTCTTAATGTTGGACTCTAAGTGTATGAAGTTCTAATTAATGATAATTAAATACTGCACTTTGGTGATGCATTAACATGAATTTGGAGGTGGACATGGGAAGGAGAGTATTTTTCAAGCTGCTGCATGTGGAGAGCCATCAATTCAGTGCCAATAACCCAGGTAGACATAGAAAGTTAATGAAATAGGCAGATCGAGAAAGAGGGCTCAGCAGAATAATCGTGCTGCCTAAGTTGGTGCCTCACTCAGAGACACATAGATCTGCCATGTCCAAAAGTGAGGAAACGAAGGGCAGCATTTCAGAGTCCTCAGGAAAGGAGTCAGGAGAGGCACTGACTTTGGGGGAAGCATAAAGCGGCACTGACAGATTATGACTTTTGCCAAATCTAAAAGAACTAGGAACATTTAGGTGTTTAAGAGGCAACACATTGCAATCTTTTGGTGTCCATTTGTGAATTTCATACATAATAATTTTAATACATTACATTTTTATATAAGATTATAATTAAAACTGTATCATCTGCAGTACCTTCTTTTTATCTGTTTTCTACAAGTTATAGCCATTTTCTTATTTCTCCTTCCAGCAGACTTAAGGGCAATCTAATAGTATCTCCAAAAGAATCATGCTGGTTACAGAAAATTCCCTGCTTTCCTCTTACCTGGTACAGGCAATTAGAACAGTTGTTCAACAGAAGGGCTTCTTTGGGTTACTTTAAATTCTCCCATCTGCACTGGTCTTTATCACACCAATAGTTTGCAATCAGTTGAAGGTTCTTTGTTGTAGAATACATGTTAAATTTTCATGACTGTGTTCAGTATGTTTTTAAAAACAATGTATTTTTTCTCGTTGACAGCAAGGTGTCTACATATGTTCAGTAAAGAAAACATTTTATTCTTCAAATATTCTATATTTTTACTATATTTGTTGGTTTTATCTACTGACAATTGAGAGAAGTAAGTTGAAATCTCCTACTGTGATGATAGAATTTCTTTTCTATTTTTCCATATTCATCAATTTTTACTTTCTGTGTTTTGGGGTTATATTGTTGTCACACAACGTTAGAATTGTTATATATTCCTGGCAAATTTGACCTTTTATCATTATGTAGTGACCCTTTCAACCTCAATGAATGCTTTCTGTCAAAGTCTCTTTTGTCTGATGTTAACATAACTAATTTAGCTTTCTGCTGAGTGGGATTTGCCTAGTATATCTCATTCCATCACTTTACTTTCAAGTTTTCTGCATATTTATGTTTTACATGTGTATCTTGTAAACACTATGTGATATTTTTTCTTTACCCTTAGAATTTGTTACAGAACAGTCCCCAAGATTGCTCACATTCTTTGCCTTAAAATAGACCTCAAGAAATTAAAAAGCATATATAAATATTTAAATTTGAAAGATATATAGTCAAATATTAAATATATATATGTTTGAATTTTAAAGACTATATATATTCCATGATCAAAATGGAATTAAACTAGAAACCACAAAGATACTGGAAAATCCCCAAATATTTGGAAAAGAAACAACACTCTTCTAAATAATGCACAGGTCACAGAAGAGATCACAAGAAAAATTAGAAAATATTTTGGTTTGAATAAGTGAACATACAACACACAAAAACATAGACAATTCAAACTGAGTGCAATTTTCAGCGTTAAGTGCTTATATTTATAAGGAAGAAAGGTTTTTGTAGTGGGCAAAATAACTGTCCCTAAGGATGTCTACAGCCTAATCCCCAAACCTGCAAATATGTTACCTTACATGGCAGATGGAATTAAGGTTGCTGATCAGCTGACTTTATAATGGGAAAATTATATTGGACTAACCAGGTGAACCCAATCTAATGATACAAGTTCTTATAAAAAATGTAGAGAAAAGCAGAAGAATGGATTAGAGAGAGACAAATGGACAGAAGGTGGAATAGGAGACGGGTTGGAGAAGGAAGAGAAGGGGGAGGCAAGGGTGAGATCCAAAGTGTGAGAGGGAATTGAACTTTCATTATGGGCAAGATAGAGAAAAGCCACCATGGGCCAAGGAATGCAGTGGCCTCTGGAAGCTGGGCATGGCCCTTAGCTGACAGCAAGCAAGGAAACTGAGACCTCAGTTGAATAGCTACATAAAAGTGAATTCCAACATGAATCCAAATGAGCAAGGAAATGGATCATTTCCTAGGCCATCAGAAAGGAGCACAGTCCTGCTGAGATGCTGATGTTAATCCAGTGATACCTGAGTTGGAACTTTCATCTACAGAACTATAAGATAATATATTTGTGCTGTTTTAGCTGCTAAATTTGTGGTAATTTGTCAGGGCAGTAATAGAAATCTAACACAGTCTCTGATCAATTATTTATGTTTCTACCCTCAAAAACTAGAAAAGAAAGAGCAGTTTCAACCTAAAGCAAGAAACAAGAAGAAAGTAAGAAAAAGCAGAAATTGATTAAATAGAAAACAGAAAAACAGTAGGAAAAAAGAAAAGAAAGGAAGTGGTTTTGTGCAAAAGTTAATAAATTCTCAAACTTTTATTTAGCCTGATTGAGAAAATAAATTAAACCAAAATTTCCAATAACAAGAATGAAAGAGGGAACAGCACTAAAGATCCTACAGTCATTAAAATGATGATAAGAGAATATTATGGATACTTTTTGGCAATGTATTGATAACATAGATAGAATAGACAAATTCCTTGAAGATCCAGTCTACCAAATTCACTCAAGAAGAAATTAGCAACGTGAGTAGCCCTATATCTATTAAGGAATTTGAATTCATAGTTAAAAACATTCCTACAAATCAAGACCCAGGCTCAGATGGTTTTCTTGGTGAATTCGACTAAACATTTATGGAATAAATATTGTTAATTTGCTCAAACTTTTCCAGAAAATCAAGAACAGCTTCCCAACTCATTTTGTGAGGCCATCATGTCTAATCCTAAAATCAAGAAAGGCATACAAGAAAAGAAAACCACAGACTAGGGTTCTTCCTGAACATGGATGCACAAAGCATTGACAAAATACGAGCAAATTGCATCCAGCAAGGTTGGTTCAATATTAGAAAATTAGTCAGTGTAATTCATGTGATAAAATAAAGGAGAAAAATCATAAATTATCTCAAGTGTTGTAGAAAAATGAAGTGCCTAATTGGAAGCAAATTAGAATTCTAAGAATATGTACCTGCCAGTTCAGTAACATTCCTTGATAAGGAAAATCCTAGATCATCTGAGATTAGACATAACTTGGCTAACATAGTATTAGGTAAGACAGTACAGCGAGTGGTGGATACTGCATGTGCTGCCCAGGTCCCCCTTCAGTGAAGGATTTTTTGTCCCAGCTGCTAGGGGTGCTGTCAGTCCCTTTAGGGATTGCTCAGCTGCAGAAAGCCTCCTTATCCAAGGTTTTGCCCCTTCCTGGGGTGACCCACATCCAATGAGAGATTGAAGTAAGACTACAAAGGCCTGACCATATTGGGCAAACTCGGAACAACTCTTAAGGGCCATTCTAGCTCCAGAACCCCCTGTGGTGTTGGTCCAAATTGTCCTTAGTCCTGCATCACAGCTCAACCTATTCCTCTGTGCACTCTTGCTTTTTCTTCAATCCTTCCACATGCGCTGATTGCAAGGGTACTCCTTAATAAATATCCTGCATAATAAACACTGTCTTTGCATTTGCTTCCCATGAAACCCAATGTGTAATGGTTGGTATAGGAGATGAAGAACAATGACAACAAAAACAACCATTAAAATTGGGTTTTGGCACCTGATCATTCTCTCCTCTCTGGTCAGGTGGCAAAGAAGGCCCCACCATTACTGGTGTAGGAAGCAAAGATAATCTCTGGGGAAGATGAAGATCCAATTATTAATTGGATGAATTATGACGATGAATTGTGGATGATGAAATAATGAAACGTGATGTATTTGCTTGTGTGATATACTAGGCATTTGAGAAAAATATGGGAAATACTAACTATAGTGGCAATGGAATTGAGTGACTATTGATAGACTAGATGGATAATATGGAAAAAGAAAATGAAAAGGTGAGAGCAATTAATTGCCAATTGTAAGCTAAGTGTCAAAGTCAAAAAGCTTACTAGATAGCATGCAATGATACTCTAATTTCCTTCAGTGGAAAGGCAGAGAAAGCAGACAACCAGAAGATTGCAAGAGCTTAGCCAGGAGCATGCTTTTGATATGCAAACTAATCAATCCAGATTCATTCTTTTCTTTGGTCCATAAACACCAGAAGGCAAAATTCCTCTGCTTTAATCACCCCATGGCCAGGTCCAGAAAGCTAGGGACCATCCCTATAGCTGAGAGCGCACTAAAATTGTTCAAACTAGCCAATCCTAAAGTGTTTACTCTGATCTTCCTTTGGAAACTCCAGTAATGGCTATGGCCTAATCTCTCACCTTGGTCTTGATCCTTTTGCCTCCTGACCATCACTGGTGCTTTTCCATGTGGCTCTGCATGGCATGCTGTCCAACCTCTTTCTACGAACTGTGAGTATAATAAACTTTGATTTCCCAAGGATCTCCTGTGTCTCCACCTGTGGCTGCATCTGACTGACTATAATATACAAGAACACAAAATAAATAGCACAATTAGGCTTGGTAAAACATACGCACCCCAGAGGATGGTAGATAAACCCTTCTAAATTTCAGGGGCCTGCCTGATTTTCAGAAAAGTTTTTTTGTGTCCACTGATTAGGAGCATGTTGGCACATCACACACAAAATAAAAGACAAATTATTGCATCTTATATCTCCCATAATAAATAAGAAAGTATATGCCAGGTAAGGCTTTTCAGTTTTTATCAGCAGCATATTCCACACCTGAGATTCTGCTTCAACCCATATATACCAGGTGACACGAATGCCTGCTAGTTTTGAGGGAGGCCCAGAGTAGGAAGTTGGTCTGTAGCCACCATGCTGAATATCACACCCTTTCCCAGGGTAGCCCAAAGCAATGACTGATTGATGAAGGAATACAAAGGTCTAGACACTTTGGCCTAACTTGATATGACCTGAAGGGTATTCTGTTATTAATTAATTAATTGCAGTGACATTGGATTATAACATTATATAGATTTCAGATGTACGTTGTAATGTATTTCAAATTCTGTGTTGATTACATCATGTTCACCACTCAAAAACTAATTACAGTCCATCCCCTCACATGTGAGCCTAATCAACCCTTTTGCCCTCCCACCACCCATGGTAACCACCAATCCATTCTCGGTTGCTATGTGTTTGATTGTTGTTTTTATCTTCTACTTATGAGTGAGATCATATGGTATTTGACTTTCTCCCTCTGACTTATTTCACTCAGCATAATACCCTCAAGGTCCATCCATGTTGTCATAAATCGCCGGATTTCATCATTTATTATGCCTGAGTAGTATTCTATCGTGTATAAATACCACATCTTCTTTATCCATTCGTCCCTTGATGGGCACATAGGTTGCTTCCAAGTCTTGGCTATTGTGTATAATGCTGCAGTGAACATAGAGGTGCAGGTATCTTTATGCCTTTGTGTTTTCAAGTTCCTTGGATAAATACCCAGCAGTGGAATAGCTGGGTCATATGGTAGATCTATTCTTAATTTTCTGAGGAAACTCCATACTGCTTTCCATAGTGGCTGCACCAGTTTGCACTCCCACCAGCAGTGTACAAGAGTTCCCATCCTTCTACAATCTCTCCAACATTTGTTGTTTCTTGTCTTGTTAATTATAGCCATTCTGACCAGAGTGAGGTGATGCCTCATTGTAGTTTTGATTTGCATTTCCCTGATAGCTAATGATGTTGAGCATCTTTTCATGTGCCTGTTGGCAATCCGTATATCTTTGGAGAAATCGCTGTTCACATCTTTTGCTCATTTTTTAATCGGGTTGTTAGTTTTTTTTGTTGTTGTTGAGCTGTATGAGTTCTTTGTATATTTTGGATATAACCCCTTTTCTGATATATGGTTTGCAAATATCTTCTCCAAATTGTTAAGTTGTCTTTTTATCTTGTTGATGGTTTCCTTTGCTGTGCAGAAGCTTTTTAGTTTGATGTAGTCCCATTTGTTCATTGTTTCTTTTGTTTCCCTTGCCCAGTCAGACACGGTACCTGAAAATATGCTGCTAAGACCAATGTCAAAGAGCGTACTGCCTATGTTTCCTTCTAAAAGTTTCATGGTTTTGGGTCTTACATCCAAGTCTTTAATCCATTTCGAGTTGATTTTTGTGAATGGTGTAAGGGAATGGTCTGCTTTCATTCTTTTGCATGTGGCTGTCCAGTTTTCCCAACGCCGTTTATTGAAGAGACTCTCCTTTCTCCATCGTATGCTCTTGGCTCCCTTGTCGAATATTAGCTGTCCATAAATGTATGGGTTTATTTCTGGGCTTTCGATTCTGTTCCATTGATCTGTGTGTCTGTTTTTTGCCAGTACCATGCTGTTTTGGTTACTATGGCTTTGTAGTGTATTTTGAAATCAGGGAATGTGATATCTCCAGCTTTGTTCTTTTTTTCTCAAGAATCCTTTGGCTATTCGCGGTCTTTTGTTGTTCCCTATAAATTTTAGGATTCTCTGTTCTATTTCTGTGAAAAATGTTGTTGGAACTTTGATAGAGATGACATTGAATCTGTAGATTGCTGTAGGAAGTATGGACATTTTAACGATGTTAATTCTTCCAATCCAAGAGCACAGAATATCTTTCCATTTCTTTGTGTCTTTAATTTCTTTTAACAATGTTTTATAGTTTTCAGTGTACCGATCTTTCACCTCATTCGTTACGTTTATTCCTAGGTATTTTCTTCTTTATGTTGAAATTGTAAATGGGATTGTATTCTTAATTTGTCTTTCTGCTACTTCGTTGTCAGGGTATAGAAATGCAACAGATTTTTGCGTGTTGGTTTTGTATCCTGCAAGTTGACTGTATTCATTTACTATTTCCAGAAGTTTTTTAGTGGATTCTTTAGAGTTTCCTATATATAAAAATATGTTATCTACAAATAGTGGCAGTTTTGATTCTTCTTTTCCACTTTGAATCCCTTTTATTTCTTTTCCTTGCCTGATTGCTCTGGCTAGGACCTCCAATACTATGTTAAATAAGAGTAGTGATAGTGGGCATCCATGTCTGGTTCATGTTCTTAGAGGGATAGGTTTCAGTTTTTCTCCATTGAGAATGATATTAGCTGTGGGTTTGTCATATATGGTGTTTATTATGTTGAGGTATTTTCTTCCTATACTCATTTAACTTATTTAGACTTTTTATCATAAGAGGATGTTGGATCTTGTCAAATGCTTTCTCAGCATCTATTGAGATGATAATTTGAATTTTCTTCTTCATTTTGTTAATGCAGTGTATCACGTTGATTGATTTGAGGATGTTGAACCATCCCTGCAATCCTGGAATGAAAGCAACTTGATCATGATGTATGATCTTTTTAATGTATTGATGTATTTGATTTGCTAGTATTTTGTTGAGGATTTTTGCATCGATGTTCATCAGTGGTATTAGCCTGTGATTTTCTCTTTTTGGGTTGTCCTTATCTGAGTTTGGCATCAAGATAATGTTGGCTTTGGAGAATGACTTAGGAAGCCTCCCCTTCTCTTCCATCTTTTGGGAACAGTTTGAGAAGGATAGGTATTAAGACTTCTTTGAACGTCTGGTAGAGTTCACTAGGGAAGCCGTATGCTCCTCAACTTTTATTTTTGGGGAGGTTTTTGATTACTGTTTCAATCTCCTTACTTGTGATTGGTCTATTCAAATTCTCTACTTCTTCTTGATTCAGTTTGGGAAGGTTGTATGATTCTAGGAATTTATCCGTTTCTTCTGGATTATCCAATTTGTTGGTGAATAGATTTTCATAGTATTCTTTTATAATCTTTTGTGTTTCTGAGGTGTCTGTTGTAATTTCTTCTCTTTCATTTCTGATTTTCTTATTTGAGCCTTCTCTCTTTTTTACTTGGTGAGTCTACCTAAAGGTTTGTCAATTTTGTTTATCTTTTCAAAGAAGCAGCTCTTGGTTTTGTTAATTTTTTCCATTAGTTTTAGTCTATTTTATTTATTTCTGCCCTGATTTTTATTATTTCTTTCCTTCTGCTGATTTGGGCCTTTGTTTATTTCTCTTTTTCCAATTCCTTTAGGTGTATTGCTGGATTGTTTATTTGGAATTTTTCTTGCTTGTTGAGGTACCGCAATCCAGAATTGCTATGAACTTTCCTCTTAGAACCACTTTTGCTGTATCTCATAGATTTTGGAATGCCATATTTTCATTTTCATTAGTCTTCAGGTATTTTTTGATTTCTCCTTTTATTTCTTCATTGACCCAGTTGTTGTTCAGTAGACATTCTGTTTCTTGATCTGTGTCCTGGTTACCTGATGGGTTTACTTTGTGAAAATTCAGCATGCTGTGCTCTTATGATTTGTTCACTTCTCCTAAGGTATGTTATGCTTAATAGAAGGTTTTTAAAACACATATTGTTTCTACAATTATTAGAATTGAGCAGGGGGTTCAGAAGAAATAATTAAAAATATAACAGTTCCTCTGTCTTTGACAAAATTAATGGTCAAATAGATCACACTTTCTAACATTGAGAACCTCATTCAGCAGCTCACCAAGGAATCAGTATGATTTGGGATCTAATTGGTGAGGCCACAAAGAACGTTTCATTTAATACCACAATGTAGGGAACAAATTAAATCAGTGTAATGTAATGATCAGTTTCACAAAGAAATCTTCAGTCAGGGAGGAAACAAAAGTAGGAATCAGAAAATAGTAGCAAAGAAGTGAGAAGTGTGGAGAGAGAGAGGGAGAGGATAGGTTGGTAAGTGAGGTGATGGAGCGAGGCTGAAATTTCCCTACCCTTCACTCACCCTGAAAAAATGTCAGCAGTCAGCAGCTCCAGCCCCACCTAGGAAATGGAATATATGTAAATGAAATAAAATGATAAAAATGTTTCTGAACCACATTTTCAAAATTTTTTTTTCTGGAGAGAAAAACAGGAAGCCCAAGAGAGGGTCAAAGAATGAGAGAGATTTTAGACAAATACCTAGAAAAGAATACAAGGCAGGTGCAGAAGATATCTAAAAGAAAAAAGAGTGGCTGGCCCCTTTGGCTGAGTGGTTACGTTCATGCGCTCCACTTCGGCGGCCTAGGATTTCAGCAGTTTGAATCCTGGGTGTGAACATGGCACTGCTCATCAGGCCATGCTGAGGAAGCATCCTGCATAGCACAACCAGAGGCACTCACAATTGAATATGCAGCTATGTAGTGGGGGGCTTTGGGGAGAAGAAGAAGAAGAAGGAAAAAAAGATTGGAAACAGATGTTAGCTCAGCTGCCAATCTTTAAAAAAAAAAGAAGGGGGTCAAACTTCCTACGTAAAAGGACCTCATCTGCATCATCCCTCCCAAGATGCAATGCTTCCTGTGAAATTTGTGACTTTAACTCATATGGCAACTGATACAGGTGTTAATGTGAAGAGGTCGTGTCATTCTGAAATGTATTCCCATCTTTCTCATGGGGAAAACAAAATGTTGCACCATCATATTAACAGTCCATCAGACATAGGACTGGTGCAATTTGATTAAATATAGGAAAAAAAAAATGAAAGCTTGTCTTTATTATCCTGAAACCACTAGTAAAACAGAATGCAATGGAGAGAAAAGACCTCATAGGCTATTCATTCCCTTCTCCTTTCCTGG
>NW_025803983.1:0-10783 GCF_021613505.1 Equus quagga
CCAGGAAAGGAGAAGGGAATGAATAGCCTATGAGGTCTTTTCTCTCCATTGCATTCTGTTTTACTAGTGGTTTCAGGATAATAAAGACAAGCTTTCATTTTTTTTTTCCTATATTTAATCAAATTGCACCAGTCCTATGTCTGATGGACTGTTAATATGATGGTGCAACATTTTGTTTTCCCCATGAGAAAGATGGGAATACATTTCAGAATGACACGACCTCTTCACATTAACACCTGTATCAGTTGCCATATGAGTTAAAGTCACAAATTTCACAGGAAGCATTGCATCTTGGGAGGGATGATGCAGATGAGGTCCTTTTACGTAGGAAGTTTGACCCCCTTCTTTTTTTTTTAAAGATTGGCAGCTGAGCTAACATCTGTTTCCAATCTTTTTTTCCTTCTTCTTCTTCTTCTCCCCAAAGCCCCCCACTACATAGCTGCATATTCAATTGTGAGTGCCTCTGGTTGTGCTATGCAGGATGCTTCCTCAGCATGGCCTGATGAGCAGTGCCATGTTCACACCCAGGATTCAAACTGCTGAAATCCTAGGCCGCCGAAGTGGAGCGCATGAACGTAACCACTCAGCCAAAGGGGCCAGCCACTCTTTTTTCTTTTAGATATCTTCTGCACCTGCCTTGTATTCTTTTCTAGGTATTTGTCTAAAATCTCTCTCATTCTTTGACCCTCTCTTGGGCTTCCTGTTTTTCTCTCCAGAAAAAAAAATTTTGAAAATGTGGTTCAGAAACATTTTTATCATTTTATTTCATTTACATATATTCCATTTCCTAGGTGGGGCTGGAGCTGCTGACTGCTGACATTTTTTCAGGGTGAGTGAAGGGTAGGGAAATTTCAGCCTCGCTCCATCACCTCACTTACCAACCTATCCTCTCCCTCTCTCTCTCCACACTTCTCACTTCTTTGCTACTATTTTCTGATTCCTACTTTTGTTTCCTCCCTGACTGAAGATTTCTTTGTGAAACTGATCATTACATTACACTGATTTAATTTGTTCCCTACATTGTGGTATTAAATGAAACGTTCTTTGTGGCCTCACCAATTAGATCCCAAATCATACTGATTCCTTGGTGAGCTGCTGAATGAGGTTCTCAATGTTAGAAAGTGTGATCTATTTGACCATTAATTTTGTCAAAGACAGAGGAACTGTTATATTTTTAATTATTTCTTCTGAACCCCCTGCTCAATTCTAATAATTGTAGAAACAATATGTGTTTTAAAAACCTTCTATTAAGCATAACATACCTTAGGAGAAGTGAACAAATCATAAGAGCACAGCATGCTGAATTTTCACAAAGTAAACCCATCAGGTAACCAGGACACAGATCAAGAAACAGAATGTCTACTGAACAACAACTGGGTCAATGAAGAAATAAAAGGAGAAATCAAAAAATACCTGAAGACTAATGAAAATGAAAATATGGCATTCCAAAATCTATGAGATACAGCAAAAGTGGTTCTAAGAGGAAAGTTCATAGCAATTCTGGATTGCGGTACCTCAACAAGCAAGAAAAATTCCAAATAAACAATCCAGCAATACACCTAAAGGAATTGGAAAAAGAGAAATAAACAAAGGCCCAAATCAGCAGAAGGAAAGAAATAATAAAAATCAGGGCAGAAATAAATAAAATAGACTAAAACTAATGGAAAAAATTAACAAAACCAAGAGCTGCTTCTTTGAAAAGATAAACAAAATTGACAAACCTTTAGGTAGACTCACCAAGTAAAAAAGAGAGAAGGCTCAAATAAGAAAATCAGAAATGAAAGAGAAGAAATTACAACAGACACCTCAGAAACACAAAAGATTATAAAAGAATACTATGAAAATCTATTCACCAACAAATTGGATAATCCAGAAGAAACGGATAAATTCCTAGAATCATACAACCTTCCCAAACTGAATCAAGAAGAAGTAGAGAATTTGAATAGACCAATCACAAGTAAGGAGATTGAAACAGTAATCAAAAACCTCCCCAAAAATAAAAGTTGAGGAGCATACGGCTTCCCTAGTGAACTCTACCAGACGTTCAAAGAAGTCTTAATACCTATCCTTCTCAAACTGTTCCCAAAAGATGGAAGAGAAGGGGAGGCTTCCTAAGTCATTCTCCAAAGCCAACATTATCTTGATGCCAAACTCAGATAAGGACAACCCAAAAAGAGAAAATCACAGGCTAATACCACTGATGAACATCGATGCAAAAATCCTCAACAAAATACTAGCAAATCAAATACATCAATACATTAAAAAGATCATACATCATGATCAAGTTGCTTTCATTCCAGGATTGCAGGGATGGTTCAACATCCTCAAATCAATCAACGTGATACACTGCATTAACAAAATGAAGAAGAAAATTCAAATTATCATCTCAATAGATGCTGAGAAAGCATTTGACAAGATCCAACATCCTCTTATGATAAAAAGTCTAAATAAGTTAAATGAGTATAGGAAGAAAATACCTCAACATAATAAACACCATATATGACAAACCCACAGCTAATATCATTCTCAATGGAGAAAAACTGAAACCTATCCCTCTAAGAACATGAACCAGACATGGATGCCCACTATCACTACTCTTATTTAACATAGTATTGGAGGTCCTAGCCAGAGCAATCAGGCAAGGAAAAGAAATAAAAGGGATTCAAAGTGGAAAAGAAGAATCAAAACTGCCACTATTTGTAGATAACATATTTTTATATATAGGAAACTCTAAAGAATCCACTAAAAAACTTCTGGAAATAGTAAATGAATACAGTCAACTTGCAGGATACAAAACCAACACGCAAAAATCTGTTGCATTTCTATACCCTGACAACGAAGTAGCAGAAAGACAAATTAAGAATACAATCCCATTTACAATTTCAACATAAAGAAGAAAATACCTAGGAATAAACGTAACGAATGAGGTGAAAGATCGGTACACTGAAAACTATAAAACATTGTTAAAAGAAATTAAAGACACAAAGAAATGGAAAGATATTCTGTGCTCTTGGATTGGAAGAATTAACATCGTTAAAATGTCCATACTTCCTACAGCAATCTACAGATTCAATGTCATCTCTATCAAAGTTCCAACAACATTTTTCACAGAAATAGAACAGAGAATCCTAAAATTTATAGGGAACAACAAAAGACCGCGAATAGCCAAAGGATTCTTGAGAAAAAAAGAACAAAGCTGGAGATATCACATTCCCTGATTTCAAAATACACTACAAAGCCATAGTAACCAAAACAGCATGGTACTGGCAAAAAACAGACACACAGATCAATGGAACAGAATCGAAAGCCCAGAAATAAACCCATACATTTATGGACAGCTAATATTCGACAAGGGAGCCAAGAGCATACGATGGAGAAAGGAGAGTCTCTTCAATAAACGGCGTTGGGAAAACTGGACAGCCACATGCAAAAGAATGAAAGCAGACCATTCCCTTACACCATTCACAAAAATCAACTCGAAATGGATTAAAGACTTGGATGTAAGACCCAAAACCATGAAACTTTTAGAAGGAAACATAGGCAGTACGCTCTTTGACATTGGTCTTAGCAGCATATTTTCAGGTACCGTGTCTGACTGGGCAAGGGAAACAAAAGAAACAATGAACAAATGGGACTACATCAAACTAAAAAGCTTCTGCACAGCAAAGGAAACCATCAACAAGATAAAAAGACAACTTAACAATTTGGAGAAGATATTTGCAAACCATATATCAGAAAAGGGGTTATATCCAAAATATACAAAGAACTCATACAGCTCAACAACAACAAAAAAAACTAACAACCCGATTAAAAAATGAGCAAAAGATGTGAACAGCGATTTCTCCAAAGATATACGGATTGCCAACAGGCACATGAAAAGATGCTCAACATCATTAGCTATCAGGGAAATGCAAATCAAAACTACAATGAGGCATCACCTCACTCTGGTCAGAATGGCTATAATTAACAAGACAAGAAACAACAAATGTTGGAGAGATTGTAGAAGGATGGGAACTCTTGTACACTGCTGGTGGGAGTGCAAACTGGTGCAGCCACTATGGAAAGCAGTATGGAGTTTCCTCAGAAAATTAAGAATAGATCTACCATATGACCCAGCTATTCCACTGCTGGGTATTTATCCAAGGAACTTGAAAACACAAAGGCATAAAGATACCTGCACCTCTATGTTCACTGCAGCATTATACACAATAGCCAAGACTTGGAAGCAACCTATGTGCCCATCAAGGGACGAATGGATAAAGAAGATGTGGTATTTATACACGATAGAATACTACTCAGGCATAATAAATGATGAAATCCGGCGATTTATGACAACATGGATGGACCTTGAGGGTATTATGCTGAGTGAAATAAGTCAGAGGGAGAAAGTCAAATACCATATGATCTCACTCATAAGTAGAAGATAAAAACAACAATCAAACACATAGCAACCGAGAATGGATTGGTGGTTACCATGGGTGGTGGGAGGGCAAAAGGGTTGATTAGGCTCACATGTGAGGGGATGGACTGTAATTAGTTTTTGAGTGGTGAACATGATGTAATCAACACAGAATTTGAAATACATTACAACGTACATCTGAAATCTATATAATGTTATAATCCAATGTCACTGCAATTAATTAATTAATAACAGAATACCCTTCAGGTCATATCAAGTTAGGCCAAAGTGTCTAGACCTTTGTATTCCTTCATCAATCAGTCATTGCTTTGGGCTACCCTGGGAAAGGGTGTGATATTCAGCATGGTGGCTACAGACCAACTTCCTACTCTGGGCCTCCCTCAAAACTAGCAGGCATTCGTGTCACCTGGTATATATGGGTTGAAGCAGAATCTCAGGTGTGGAATATGCTGCTGATAAAAACTGAAAAGCCTTACCTGGCATATACTTTCTTATTTATTATGGGAGATATAAGATGCAATAATTTGTCTTTTATTTTGTGTGTGATGTGCCAACATGCTCCTAATCAGTGGACACAAAAAAACTTTTCTGAAAATCAGGCAGGCCCCTGAAATTTAGAAGGGTTTATCTACCATCCTCTGGGGTGCGTATGTTTTACCAAGCCTAATTGTGCTATTTATTTTGTGTTCTTGTATATTATAGTCAGTCAGATGCAGCCACAGGTGGAGACACAGGAGATCCTTGGGAAATCAAAGTTTATTATACTCACAGTTCGTAGAAAGAGGTTGGACAGCATGCCATGCAGAGCCACATGGAAAAGCACCAGTGATGGTCAGGAGGCAAAAGGATCAAGACCAAGGTGAGAGATTAGGCCATAGCCATTACTGGAGTTTCCAAAGGAAGATCAGAGTAAACACTTTAGGATTGGCTAGTTTGAACAATTTTAGTGCGCTCTCAGCTATAGGGATGGTCCCTAGCTTTCTGGACCTGGCCATGGGGTGATTAAAGCAGAGGAATTTTGCCTTCTGGTGTTTATGGACCAAAGAAAAGAATGAATCTGGATTGATTAGTTTGCATATCAAAAGCATGCTCCTGGCTAAGCTCTTGCAATCTTCTGGTTGTCTGCTTTCTCTGCCTTTCCACTGAAGGAAATTAGAGTATCATTGCATGCTATCTAGTAAGCTTTTTGACTTTGACACTTAGCTTACAATTGGCAATTAATTGCTCTCACCTTTTCATTTTCTTTTTCCATATTATCCATCTAGTCTATCAATAGTCACTCAATTCCATTGCCACTATAGTTAGTATTTCCCATATTTTTCTCAAATGCCTAGTATATCACACAAGCAAATACATCACGTTTCATTATTTCATCATCCACAATTCATCGTCATAATTCATCCAATTAATAATTGGATCTTCATCTTCCCCAGAGATTATCTTTGCTTCCTACACCAGTAATGGTGGGGCCTTCTTTGCCACCTGACCAGAGAGGAGAGAATGATCAGGTGCCAAAACCCAATTTTAATGGTTGTTTTTGTTGTCATTGTTCTTCATCTCCTATACCAACCATTACACATTGGGTTTCATGGGAAGCAAATGCAAAGACAGTGTTTATTATGCAGGATATTTATTAAGGAGTACCCTTGCAATCAGCGCATGTGGAAGGATTGAAGAAAAAGCAAGAGTGCACAGAGGAATAGGTTGAGCTGTGATGCAGGACTAAGGACAATTTGGACCAACACCACAGGGGGTTCTGGAGCTAGAATGGCCCTTAAGAGTTGTTCCGAGTTTGCCCAATATGGTCAGGCCTTTGTAGTCTTACTTCAATCTCTCATTGGATGTGGGTCACCCCAGGAAGGGGCAAAACCTTGGATAAGGAGGCTTTCTGCAGCTGAGCAATCCCTAAAGGGACTGACAGCACCCCTAGCAGCTGGGACAAAAAATCCTTCACTGAAGGGGGACCTGGGCAGCACATGCAGTATCCACCACTCGCTGTACTGTCTTACCTAATACTATGTTAGCCAAGTTATGTCTAATCTCAGATGATCTAGGATTTTCCTTATCAAGGAATGTTACTGAACTGGCAGGTACATATTCTTAGAATTCTAATTTGCTTCCAATTAGGCACTTCATTTTTCTACAACACTTGAGATAATTTATGATTTTTCTCCTTTATTTTATCACATGAATTACACTGACTAATTTTCTAATATTGAACCAACCTTGCTGGATGCAATTTGCTCGTATTTTGTCAATGCTTTGTGCATCCATGTTCAGGAAGAACCCTAGTCTGTGGTTTTCTTTTCTTGTATGCCTTTCTTGATTTTAGGATTAGACATGATGGCCTCACAAAATGAGTTGGGAAGCTGTTCTTGATTTTCTGGAAAAGTTTGAGCAAATTAACAATATTTATTCCATAAATGTTTAGTCGAATTCACCAAGAAAACCATCTGAGCCTGGGTCTTGATTTGTAGGAATGTTTTTAACTATGAATTCAAATTCCTTAATAGATATAGGGCTACTCACGTTGCTAATTTCTTCTTGAGTGAATTTGGTAGACTGGATCTTCAAGGAATTTGTCTATTCTATCTATGTTATCAATACATTGCCAAAAAGTATCCATAATATTCTCTTATCATCATTTTAATGACTGTAGGATCTTTAGTGCTGTTCCCTCTTTCATTCTTGTTATTGGAAATTTTGGTTTAATTTATTTTCTCAATCAGGCTAAATAAAAGTTTGAGAATTTATTAACTTTTGCACAAAACCACTTCCTTTCTTTTCTTTTTTCCTACTGTTTTTCTGTTTTCTATTTAATCAATTTCTGCTTTTTCTTACTTTCTTCTTGTTTCTTGCTTTAGGTTGAAACTGCTCTTTCTTTTCTAGTTTTTGAGGGTAGAAACATAAATAATTGATCAGAGACTGTGTTAGATTTCTATTACTGCCCTGACAAATTACCACAAATTTAGCAGCTAAAACAGCACAAATATATTATCTTATAGTTCTGTAGATGAAAGTTCCAACTCAGGTATCACTGGATTAACATCAGCATCTCAGCAGGACTGTGCTCCTTTCTGATGGCCTAGGAAATGATCCATTTCCTTGCTCATTTGGATTCATGTTGGAATTCACTTTTATGTAGCTATTCAACTGAGGTCTCAGTTTCCTTGCTTGCTGTCAGCTAAGGGCCATGCCCAGCTTCCAGAGGCCACTGCATTCCTTGGCCCATGGTGGCTTTTCTCTATCTTGCCCATAATGAAAGTTCAATTCCCTCTCACACTTTGGATCTCACCCTTGCCTCCCCCTTCTCTTCCTTCTCCAACCCGTCTCCTATTCCACCTTCTGTCCATTTGTCTCTCTCTAATCCATTCTTCTGCTTTTCTCTACATTTTTTATAAGAACTTGTATCATTAGATTGGGTTCACCTGGTTAGTCCAATATAATTTTCCCATTATAAAGTCAGCTGATCAGCAACCTTAATTCCATCTGCCATGTAAGGTAACATATTTGCAGGTTTGGGGATTAGGCTGTAGACATCCTTAGGGACAGTTATTTTGCCCACTACAAAAACCTTTCTTCCTTATAAATATAAGCACTTAACGCTGAAAATTGCACTCAGTTTGAATTGTCTATGTTTTTGTGTGTTGTATGTTCACTTATTCAAACCAAAATATTTTCTAATTTTTCTTGTGATCTCTTCTGTGACCTGTGCATTATTTAGAAGAGTGTTGTTTCTTTTCCAAATATTTGGGGATTTTCCAGTATCTTTGTGGTTTCTAGTTTAATTCCATTTTGATCATGGAATATATATAGTCTTTAAAATTCAAACATATATATATTTAATATTTGACTATATATCTTTCAAATTTAAATATTTATATATGCTTTTTAATTTCTTGAGGTCTATTTTAAGGCAAAGAATGTGAGCAATCTTGGGGACTGTTCTGTAACAAATTCTAAGGGTAAAGAAAAAATATCACATAGTGTTTACAAGATACACATGTAAAACATAAATATGCAGAAAACTTGAAAGTAAAGTGATGGAATGAGATATACTAGGCAAATCCCACTCAGCAGAAAGCTAAATTAGTTATGTTAACATCAGACAAAAGAGACTTTGACAGAAAGCATTCATTGAGGTTGAAAGGGTCACTACATAATGATAAAAGGTCAAATTTGCCAGGAATATATAACAATTCTAACGTTGTGTGACAACAATATAACCCCAAAACACAGAAAGTAAAAATTGATGAATATGGAAAAATAGAAAAGAAATTCTATCATCACAGTAGGAGATTTCAACTTACTTCTCTCAATTGTCAGTAGATAAAACCAACAAATATAGTAAAAATATAGAATATTTGAAGAATAAAATGTTTTCTTTACTGAACATATGTAGACACCTTGCTGTCAACGAGAAAAAATACATTGTTTTTAAAAACATACTGAACACAGTCATGAAAATTTAACATGTATTCTACAACAAAGAACCTTCAACTGATTGCAAACTATTGGTGTGATAAAGACCAGTGCAGATGGGAGAATTTAAAGTAACCCAAAGAAGCCCTTCTGTTGAACAACTGTTCTAATTGCCTGTACCAGGTAAGAGGAAAGCAGGGAATTTTCTGTAACCAGCATGATTCTTTTGGAGATACTATTAGATTGCCCTTAAGTCTGCTGGAAGGAGAAATAAGAAAATGGCTATAACTTGTAGAAAACAGATAAAAAGAAGGTACTGCAGATGATACAGTTTTAATTATAATCTTATATAAAAATGTAATGTATTAAAATTATTATGTATGAAATTCACAAATGGACACCAAAAGATTGCAATGTGTTGCCTCTTAAACACCTAAATGTTCCTAGTTCTTTTAGATTTGGCAAAAGTCATAATCTGTCAGTGCCGCTTTATGCTTCCCCCAAAGTCAGTGCCTCTCCTGACTCCTTTCCTGAGGACTCTGAAATGCTGCCCTTCGTTTCCTCACTTTTGGACATGGCAGATCTATGTGTCTCTGAGTGAGGCACCAACTTAGGCAGCACGATTATTCTGCTGAGCCCTCTTTCTCGATCTGCCTATTTCATTAACTTTCTATGTCTACCTGGGTTATTGGCACTGAATTGATGGCTCTCCACATGCAGCAGCTTGAAAAATACTCTCCTTCCCATGTCCACCTCCAAATTCATGTTAATGCATCACCAAAGTGCAGTATTTAATTATCATTAATTAGAACTTCATACACTTAGAGTCCAACATTAAGAAAACCTATTAGTCCACCCTGAACATGATCTGAATCTTCCTTACTCCCTTTGTTCTTTTCATATGGACTTCCCCTCTCAGAAAACTTGGCATTAAGTGACAGTCTTCAAGGCCTCCAGTTAAATAAGTGATTAAGTCCAAATTCTAATGTCTAAGTAAAGACAGCTATTTCTTCTCATTGAATGAGTTTACTGGGCTTTTGCTTTCAATATTGTGTCCTTTCTCTTCAATTATGAAATAATCCTAAATCACATGGTTTGAGCCTTTCCTAAGGATCTTTATGCCCTCCATACAGGGCTTTTTCATCACACTACCAGTATGTTCTTGTCTTTGATTTTGCCACTGAGACAATAAAGAGAACCCCTATCTTTACCCAACGTATCCCTAGGATGGGATCTCTACAATGCATTGCACAGTGAGCAAAGGACTTTGGAGAGTTCCCTCATGTGGTTGCCTGGACTAGGCAATGTGATACCTAACTACACCTGTGTGAGAGAGAGCAGGTCTGTAGCGGTTATTGCAGGAACAACATGGGCCATTTCAGCTCAGATGGGGACACTGCTGGAATGCTACAATTACCCACAGGTAAGGTGTGATGGGGTGGGGAGGAATGGAATCTTTCCTCCTTGTGTGCTGCTCCTAGGTGCCTAAGAAAAGTAAGAAGAAACAAGAGAGTTCATTTCACAGAGACACAAATATAACACAGAGTTTGTGTGAGAGGGAGTGTGTGTGTGTGTGTGTCCGTCCTTTATTTGAGTAGGGGTGGGTGTCTTGGCTACCTATTGTCACAACAATATTAATGCTGTGGGACAAAACTTCCTAAAGATGAATGACTTAAAACAATTATTCGTTCTCATTCGTGCACATGTGAGCCATGGGTCAGCTTGCTTGCTCTGCTTCAAGATGTGGATTTGACTGAGCTTAGCTCCATGCTATGTCTTGAGCTCAAGTTTTCTCCACCTGTGTCGATTCTGAGGCCCAGACTAGAGCAGAAGCGGCTACCCAGCAGAAACTCTTTTCATCTCAACGGTGGAAGCTTAACAGGGCAAGCACAATTGGACAAGCATGTTTCAAACCCTTGCTCACTCATTTTTACTAATATC
>NW_025803984.1:0-4829 GCF_021613505.1 Equus quagga
CTGCCTATATTCTCTCCCAGAGGTTTTATGGTTTCAGGTCTTACCTTCACGTCTTTGGTCCATTTTGAGTCTATTTTTGTGCATGGGGAAAGATAATGGTCTCCTTTCATTCTTTTGCATGTGGCTGTCCAGTTTTCTCAGCATCACTTATTGAAGAGACTTTCCTTTCTCAGGTGTATGTTCTTGGCTCCTTTGTTGAAGATTAGCTGTCCATAGATGTGTGGTTTTATTTCTGGGCTTTCAATTCTGTTCCATTGATCTATGTGTCTATTCTTGTACTAGTATCATGCAGTTTTTATACTACTCTTTGTAATGTATTTTGAAGTCAGGAATTGCTATGCCAACAGCTTTGTTCTTCTTTTTTCAGTATCGCTTTGGCTATTCAGGGTATTTTCTTGCCCACGTGAATTTTAAGATTCTTTGTTCTATTTCTGTGAAGAATGTCATTGGGATTCTGATTGGGATTGCATTGAATATGTAGATTGCTTTATGTAGTATGGACAATTTAACTATGTTTATTCTTCCAATCCATGTGCATGGAATATCTTTCTATTTCTTTATGTCATTATCAATTTATTTCAGTAATGTCGTATAGTTTTTTTGTATAGGTCTTTCACTTCATTGCTTAAATTTATTCCTTGATATTTTATTCTTATCGGTGCGATTGTAAGTGGAATTGTATTCTTGAGTTCTTGTTCTGTTAGTTCGTTATTTGAGTATAGAAATGCTACTGATTTCTGTAAGTTGACTTTGTACTCTGCAACTTTGCTGTAGTTCTTGATTATTTCTAAAAGTTTTCTGATGGATTCTCCAGGGTTTTCTCTATGTAAAACCATGTCATCTGCAAACAGTGAGAGTTTCACTTATTCATCGTCTATTTGGATTCCTTTTATTTCTTTTGCTTGCCTAACTGCTCTGGCCAAAACCTCTAGTACAATGTTGAACAAGAGAGCTGAGAGTGGGCACCCTTGTCTTGTTCCTGTTCTCAGAGGGATGGCTTTCATTTTGTCCCCATTGAGTATGATTTTGGCTGTGAGTTTGCCATATCTGGCCTTTATCATGTTGAGGTACTTTCTTTCTATACCCATTTTATTGAGAGCTTTTATCATAAATGGATGTTGGATCTTGTCAAATGCTTTCTCTGAATCTATTGAAATTATCATGTATTTCTTGTTTCTCATTTTGTTAATGTGGTGTATCACGTTGATTGCTTTCTAGATGTTGAACCATCCTTGTGCCCCTGCTATGAATCCCGCTTGATCATGGTGCATGATCTTTTTAATGTATTGCTGTATTCAGTTCTGCCAATATTTTGTTCAAGATTTTTGCATTTATGTTCATCAGCTATATTGGCCTGTAATTTTCCTTCTTTGTGTTGTCCTAATCTGGCTTTGTTATCATGGTGATGTTGGCCTCATAGATTGTGTTAGCAATATTTCCGTATTGCTCAATTTTTTCAAATAGTTTGGGAAGAATGGGTAATATATCTTCTTTGAATATTTGGTAGAATTCTGCTGAGATGCTGTCTGGTCCTGGACTTTTATTTGGGGGGAGGATTTTGATAACTGTTTTAATCTCTTTACTTGTGATTGGTCTATTCAGATTTTCTATTCCTTCTTGATTCAGTCTGGGGAGGTTGTAAGATTCCAAGAATTTATCCATTTCTCCTAGATTGTCCAGTTTGTTGGCATATAGTTTTTCATAACATTCTCTTATAATCTTTTCTATTTCATTGATACCCATTGTAATTTCTGCCCTTTCATTTCTACTTTTATTTATTTGAGCCTTCTCGTTCTTTTTCTTAGTGAGTCTGGCTAAGGGTTTGTCAATTTTTTTTTATCTTCTCAAAGAACCAGTTCCTTGTTTCATTGATCCTTTGTACAGTCAGTTTTTGTTTCAATTTCATTTATTTCTGCTCTAATTTTTATTATTTCCATCCTTATGCTGACTTTGCCCTTTGTTTGTTCTTTTTCTAATTCTGTTAGGTGCAGTTTAAGATTGTTTAGTTGAGCTTTTTATTATTTGTTAACATGGGCCTGTATTGGTAAAAATTTCCCTCTTAGGACTACTTTTGCTGCGTTCCATATGAGTTGGTATGGTGTATTTTCATTCTCATTTGTCTCCAAATGTTTTTTTGATTTCTCCTTTCATTTCTTTGATAACCCATTTCTTGTTCTGTAACATGTTGTTTAGTCTCCACATTTTTGTCCCTTTTTCTGCTTTTTTCTTGTGGTTGATTTCTAGTTTCATAGCATTATGGTTGGAGAAGATAGTATACATGGTTTCAATCTTCTTAAATTTATTGAGGTTTGCCTTGTTTCCCAATATTTGGTCTATCCTTGAGAATGTTCCATGTGCACTTGAAGAAATTATACTCTGCTGTTTTTTGGATGGAGTACTCTCAATACATATCTATTAATTTCCTCTGGTATAGTCTTTTGTTTAATTCCACTATCTCCTTGTTGACTTTTTGTCTGGATGATCTACATTGATATAAGTGGGGTGTTGAGGTCCCCTACTCTTATTGTGTTGTTGGTAATATCTCCTTTTAGGTTTGCTAATAGTTGCCTGAAGTACTTTGGTGCTCCTGTGTTGGGTGCATATATGTTTATAAGTGTTATGTCCTCTTGCTGGAGAGTCCCTTTTATCATTAAATATTGCCCCTCTATGTCTCTCTTTACCTGTTTTATCTTGAAGTATACTTTGTCTGATATAAGTATGGCAACACCTGCTTTCTTTTGTTTGCCATTAGCTTGGAGTATCATCTTCCATCCTTTCACTCTGAGCCTATGTTTTTGTTTAGAGATGAGATGTGTTTCCTGGAGGCAGTATATTGTTGTGTCTTGTTCTTTAATCCATCCTGCCACTCTGTGTCTTTTGATTGGAGAATTCAGTCCATTTAACTTACATTTAGAGTGATTATTGATATATGAGTGCTTAATACTGCCATCTTATTGCAGGTTTTCGTGTTTATCTGCATATCCTTTATTTATTGTCCCATGTATATCAGGCTACTGATTGGATTAGGTAGTTTGTTTTCTATGTTGGTTTTCTTCATTGTCTCCTGTTTATCATAGAAGGACACAGAAATTTAGAGCTTCTCTATAGTGATATTATCAACGATCATCCTAAGCTTGGACACACTAGCAGATGTATGACTTTGTAGGAAAAAAATTTGCATAGTCTCTTAGATCTGCCCTCCTGACAAAGGACTGCATCTCTGAGGAACACCACTTTTCTTACAACACTAGTAACAGCCAAGGCAGGAAAGGGTGGATCCAGGAGATCAGACATTGATTGAGATCCCTCTGTCTTACTTATGCCCTAGTAATGCAGGAAGATAAGAGGTGGGGAGAGTCCTAATGTGAGGTCCTGATGGGAGGTGTGTGTGAAAGGAGAGTGGAAGTAGGAATGAATGAAGAAAACTTGATTTCTCTCTCCAACTTTAAAGGGGAATAGGCCAATGGAAAGAGAAAGAGTAATTTAGAGGGAATGAGGGAATGGTGGACACAGACAGAATAGGAGAGAAGTAATTCAGAGTGCATTGGCTGAACCACCTGAAGCTTAAATAGATATCTTCCACCATAAGCTCTGAAGGTAAAAATAAACAGGCTTAAGAGGAAAAAGAAGAAAAGAAAAGGTACTTACTACAAAAATTGCATATCTTAGGTAGGATGGTATTGAAACACTTTCCGTAAAAATTCTGGATCTAGTTGAAATGAATAAAGTGAGAGAAAGCCACCAATAATCATATCCCAATCCCAGTGTAGACTAGGCTTTACTTTTGAAAAGCAGCTGGGGTTATCTAAACTGCACCCTGAGAGTGGAAAGTGGATGAACAGAGAGAAAAATCAGACAGATCATCACAGAAACATCTCCACAAATTACAGCCCAAACCCTAATTCTGTGGTGAGGGAACAGGCAGATCTGGGAGGAAGTTAGCAGCTGGGCCTCTGCCAAGAGATAAAAGTCAATGCCTCACTTCCCCTCCTCTGAGGAAGCATCCTGGAATGGGTGTTTGGGCCAATATCAAAGGCCAGGTCAAACACAAGTGCACAAAGTAAATATGGACATTTCCAGGTCTTAGGGGACACCTTCAGTGTCCTTGTTGTAAATTAGGGAGGCGTCATCCCTCCCGTCCGCCAGTTAGGACTTGGGGACCATCTTTAACCTGAGGCTGTACATGTGGGGCTCTGTGCTCAGGTGAAAAAAAACAGAAAAAAAGTTTGTATGTCACCCACTGTAGCCCAAGGCCACACGATTTCATCAGAGCCCCTGGAGAGCACCCCCAAAGACCTTCCTCTTCTGAAGCAAAGGATAATTTCAACTGTGTCAGCATGCCAAATTGACACCATCATCAATAGACCCCTCATTTCAGTGTTGGGCATCATGTAAGATAGTTCCAACATCATGCTCCTCGAAAGCCAAGGTAGAAGGATCCTTCTGGGTCTGTGCCTCCTTCACATATCCAAGGCCCACAGCAGTCATGATTGTGCCCTATAAGGCCTCCCAAGGGCCTCTAAACTTCCCTGTGCTTTAGATTCATGGGCAGGTCCAAGGAATCCTTCCTGAGGAAATGGCAGTCAGCTGAATGTTACTCAACCTTACAGAGGAAGCAAATTATGACACATACTACAACATGGATAAACCTTGAGGACATTATCCTAAGAGAAATGGGCCAGTGACCAAAGGATAAATGCTGTAGGACCCCACTTATATGAGGTACCTATTATAGTCAAATTCATAGAGACAGAAAGTAGCAGGGTGGTGGCCAGAGGATCGAGTGAGGGAGGGTGGGTGCGAGTTAGTGTTTAATGGGTCCAGAGTTT
>NW_025803985.1:0-4829 GCF_021613505.1 Equus quagga
AAACTCTGGACCCATTAAACACTAACTCGCACCCACCCTCCCTCACTCGATCCTCTGGCCACCACCCTGCTACTTTCTGTCTCTATGAATTTGACTATAATAGGTACCTCATATAAGTGGGGTCCTACAGCATTTATCCTTTGGTCACTGGCCCATTTCTCTTAGGATAATGTCCTCAAGGTTTATCCATGTTGTAGTATGTGTCATAATTTGCTTCCTCTGTAAGGTTGAGTAACATTCAGCTGACTGCCATTTCCTCAGGAAGGATTCCTTGGACCTGCCCATGAATCTAAAGCACAGGGAAGTTTAGAGGCCCTTGGGAGGCCTTATAGGGCACAATCATGACTGCTGTGGGCCTTGGATATGTGAAGGAGGCACAGACCCAGAAGGATCCTTCTACCTTGGCTTTCGAGGAGCATGATGTTGGAACTATCTTACATGATGCCCAACACTGAAATGAGGGGTCTATTGATGATGGTGTCAATTTGGCATGCTGACACAGTTGAAATTATCCTTTGCTTCAGAAGAGGAAGGTCTTTGGGGGTGCTCTCCAGGGGCTCTGATGAAATCGTGTGGCCTTGGGCTACAGTGGGTGACATACAAACTTTTTTTCTGTTTTTTTTCACCTGAGCACAGAGCCCCACATGTACAGCCTCAGGTTAAAGATGGTCCCCAAGTCCTAACTGGCGGACGGGAGGGATGACGCCTCCCTAATTTACAACAAGGACACTGAAGGTGTCCCCTAAGACCTGGAAATGTCCATATTTACTTTGTGCACTTGTGTTTGACCTGGCCTTTGATATTGGCCCAAACACCCATTCCAGGATGCTTCCTCAGAGGAGGGGAAGTGAGGCATTGACTTTTATCTCTTGGCAGAGGCCCAGCTGCTAACTTCCTCCCAGATCTGCCTGTTCCCTCACCACAGAATTAGGGTTTGGGCTGTAATTTGTGGAGATGTTTCTGTGATGATCTGTCTGATTTTTCTCTCTGTTCATCCACTTTCCACTCTCAGGGTGCAGTTTAGATAACCCCAGCTGCTTTTCAAAAGTAAAGCCTAGTCTACACTGGGATTGGGATATGATTATTGGTGGCTTTCTCTCACTTTATTCATTTCAACTAGATCCAGAATTTTTACGGAAAGTGTTTCAATACCATCCTACCTAAGATATGCAATTTTTGTAGTAAGTACCTTTTCTTTTCTTCTTTTTCCTCTTAAGCCTGTTTATTTTTACCTTCAGAGCTTATGGTGGAAGATATCTATTTAAGCTTCAGGTGGTTCAGCCAATGCACTCTGAATTACTTCTCTCCTATTCTGTCTGTGTCCACCATTCCCTCATTCCCTCTAAATTACTCTTTCTCTTTCCATTGGCCTATTCCCCTTTAAAGTTGGAGAGAGAAATCAAGTTTTCTTCATTCATTCCTACTTCCACTCTCCTTTCACACACACCTCCCATCAGGACCTCACATTAGGACTCTCCCCACCTCTTATCTTCCTGCATTACTAGGGCATAAGTAAGACAGAGGGATCTCAATCAATGTCTGATCTCCTGGATCCACCCTTTCCTGCCTTGGCTGTTACTAGTGTTGTAAGAAAAGTGGTGTTCCTCAGAGATGCAGTCCTTTGTCAGGAGGGCAGATCTAAGAGACTATGCAAATTTTTTTCCTACAAAGTCATACATCTGCTAGTGTGTCCAAGCTTAGGATGATCGTTGATAATATCACTATAGAGAAGCTCTAAATTTCTGTGTCCTTCTATGATAAACAGGAGACAATGAAGAAAACCAACATAGAAAACAAACTACCTAATCCAATCAGTAGCCTGATATACATGGGACAATAAATAAAGGATATGCAGATAAACACGAAAACCTGCAATAAGATGGCAGTATTAAGCACTCATATATCAATAATCACTCTAAATGTAAGTTAAATGGACTGAATTCTCCAATCAAAAGACACAGAGTGGCAGGATGGATTAAAGAACAAGACACAACAATATACTGCCTCCAGGAAACACATCTCATCTCTAAACAAAAACATAGGCTCAGAGTGAAAGGATGGAAGATGATACTCCAAGCTAATGGCAAACAAAAGAAAGCAGGTGTTGCCATACTTATATCAGACAAAGTATACTTCAAGATAAAACAGGTAAAGAGAGACATAGAGGGGCAATATTTAATGATAAAAGGGACTCTCCAGCAAGAGGACATAACACTTATAAACATATATGCACCCAACACAGGAGCACCAAAGTACTTCAGGCAACTATTAGCAAACCTAAAAGGAGATATTACCAACAACACAATAAGAGTAGGGGACCTCAACACCCCACTTATATCAATGTAGATCATCCAGACAAAAAGTCAACAAGGAGATAGTGGAATTAAACAAAAGACTATACCAGAGGAAATTAATAGATATGTATTGAGAGTACTCCATCCAAAAAACAGCAGAGTATAATTTCTTCAAGTGCACATGGAACATTCTCAAGGATAGACCAAATATTGGGAAACAAGGCAAACCTCAATAAATTTAAGAAGATTGAAACCATGTATACTATCTTCTCCAACCATAATGCTATGAAACTAGAAATCAACCACAAGAAAAAAGCAGAAAAAGGGACAAAAATGTGGAGACTAAACAACATGTTACAGAACAAGAAATGGGTTATCAAAGAAATGAAAGGAGAAATCAAAAAAACATTTGGAGACAAATGAGAATGAAAATACACCATACCAACTCATATGGAACGCAGCAAAAGTAGTCCTAAGAGGGAAATTTTTACCAATACAGGCCCATGTTAACAAATAATAAAAAGCTCAAATAAACAATCTTAAACTGCACCTAACAGAATTAGAAAAAGAACAAACAAAGGGCAAAGTCAGCATAAGGATGGAAATAATAAAAATTAGAGCAGAAATAAATGAAATTGAAACAAAAACTGACTGTACAAAGGATCAATGAAACAAGGAACTGGTTCTTTGAGAAGATAAAAAAAAATTGACAAACCCTTAGCCAGACTCACTAAGAAAAAGAACGAGAAGGCTCAAATAAATAAAAGTAGAAATGAAAGGGCAGAAATTACAATGGGTATCAATGAAATAGAAAAGATTATAAGAGAATGTTATGAAAAACTATATGCCAACAAACTGGACAATCTAGGAGAAATGGATAAATTCTTGGAATCTTACAACCTCCCCAGACTGAATCAAGAAGGAATAGAAAATCTGAATAGACCAATCACAAGTAAAGAGATTAAAACAGTTATCAAAATCCTCCCCCCAAATAAAAGTCCAGGACCAGACAGCATCTCAGCAGAATTCTACCAAATATTCAAAGAAGATATATTACCCATTCTTCCCAAACTATTTGAAAAAATTGAGCAATACGGAAATATTGCTAACACAATCTATGAGGCCAACATCACCATGATAACAAAGCCAGATTAGGACAACACAAAGAAGGAAAATTACAGGCCAATATAGCTGATGAACATAAATGCAAAAATCTTGAACAAAATATTGGCAGAACTGAATACAGCAATACATTAAAAAGATCATGCACCATGATCAAGCGGGATTCATAGCAGGGGCACAAGGATGGTTCAACATCTAGAAAGCAATCAACGTGATACACCACATTAACAAAATGAGAAACAAGAAATACATGATAATTTCAATAGATTCAGAGAAAGCATTTGACAAGATCCAACATCCATTTATGATAAAAGCTCTCAATAAAATGGGTATAGAAAGAAAGTACCTCAACATGATAAAGGCCAGATATGGCAAACTCACAGCCAAAATCATACTCAATGGGGACAAAATGAAAGCCATCCCTCTGAGAACAGGAACAAGACAAGGGTGCCCACTCTCAGCTCTCTTGTTCAACATTGTACTAGAGGTTTTGGCCAGAGCAGTTAGGCAAGCAAAAGAAATAAAAGGAATCCAAATAGACGATGAATAAGTGAAACTCTCACTGTTTGCAGATGACATGGTTTTACATAGAGAAAACCCTGGAGAATCCATCAGAAAACTTTTAGAAATAATCAAGAACTACAGCAAAGTTGCAGAGTACAAAGTCAACTTACAGAAATCAGTAGCATTTCTATACTCAAATAACGAACTAACAGAACAAGAACTCAAGAATACAATTCCACTTACAATCGCACCGATAAGAATAAAATATCAAGGAATAAATTTAAGCAATGAAGTGAAAGACCTATACAAAAAAACTATACGACATTACTGAAATAAATTGATAATGACATAAAGAAATAGAAAGATATTCCATGCACATGGATTGGAAGAATAAACATAGTTAAATTGTCCATACTACATAAAGCAATCTACATATTCAATGCAATCCCAATCAGAATCCCAATGACATTCTTCACAGAAATAGAACAAAGAATCTTAAAATTCACGTGGGCAAGAAAATACCCTGAATAGCCAAAGCGATACTGAAAAAAGAAGAACAAAGCTGTTGGCATAGCAATTCCTGACTTCAAAATACATTACAAAGAGTAGTATAAAAACTGCATGATACTAGTACAAGAATAGACACATAGATCAATGGAACAGAATTGAAAGCCCAGAAATAAAACCACACATCTATGGACAGCTAATCTTCAACAAAGGAGCCAAGAACATACACCTGAGAAAGGAAAGTCTCTTCAATAAGTGATGCTGAGAAAACTGGACAGCCACATGCAAAAGAATGAAAGGAGACCATTATCTTTCCCCATGCACAAAAATAGACTCAAAATGGACCAAAGACGTGAAGGTAAGACCTGAAACCATAAAACCTCTGGGAGAGAATATAGGCAG
>NW_025803986.1:0-4828 GCF_021613505.1 Equus quagga
CTGCCTATATTCTCTCCCAGAGGTTTTATGGTTTCAGGTCTTACCTTCACGTCTTTGGTCCATTTTGAGTCTATTTTTGTGCATGGGGAAAGATAATGGTCTCCTTTCATTCTTTTGCATGTGGCTGTCCAGTTTTCTCAGCATCACTTATTGAAGAGACTTTCCTTTCTCAGGTGTATGTTCTTGGCTCCTTTGTTGAAGATTAGCTGTCCATAGATGTGTGGTTTTATTTCTGGGCTTTCAATTCTGTTCCATTGATCTATGTGTCTATTCTTGTACTAGTATCATGCAGTTTTTATACTACTCTTTGTAATGTATTTTGAAGTCAGGAATTGCTATGCCAACAGCTTTGTTCTTCTTTTTTCAGTATCGCTTTGGCTATTCAGGGTATTTTCTTGCCCACGTGAATTTTAAGATTCTTTGTTCTATTTCTGTGAAGAATGTCATTGGGATTCTGATTGGGATTGCATTGAATATGTAGATTGCTTTATGTAGTATGGACAATTTAACTATGTTTATTCTTCCAATCCATGTGCATGGAATATCTTTCTATTTCTTTATGTCATTATCAATTTATTTCAGTAATGTCGTATAGTTTTTTTGTATAGGTCTTTCACTTCATTGCTTAAATTTATTCCTTGATATTTTATTCTTATCAGTGCGATTGTAAGTGGAATTGTATTCTTGAGTTCTTGTTCTGTTAGTTCGTTATTTGAGTATAGAAATGCTACTGATTTCTGTAAGTTGACTTTGTACTCTACAACTTTGCTGTAGTTCTTGATTATTTCTAAAAGTTTTCTGATGGATTCTCCAGGGTTTTCTCTATGTAAAACCATGTCATCTGCAAACAGTGAGAGTTTCACTTATTCATCGTCTATTTGGATTCCTTTTATTTCTTTTGCTTGCCTAACTGCTCTGGCCAAAACCTCTAGTACAATGTTGAACAAGAGTGCTGAGAGTGGGCACCCTTGTCTTGTTCCTGTTCTCAGAGGGATGGCTTTCATTTTGTCCCCATTGAGTATGATTTTGGCTGTGAGTTTGCCATATCTGGCCTTTATCATGTTGAGGTACTTTCTTTCTATACCCATTTTATTGAGAGCTTTTATCATAAATGGATGTTGGATCTTGTCAAATGCTTTCTCTGAATCTATTGAAATTATCATGTATTTCTTGTTTCTCATTTTGTTAATGTGGTGTATCACGTTGATTGCTTTCTAGATGTTGAACCATCCTTGTGCCCCTGCTATGAATCCCGCTTGATCATGGTGCATGATCTTTTTAATGTATTGCTGTATTCAGTTCTGCCAATATTTTGTTCAAGATTTTTGCATTTATGTTCATCAGCTATATTGGCCTGTAATTTTCCTTCTTTGTGTTGTCCTAATCTGGCTTTGTTATCATGGTGATGTTGGCCTCATAGATTGTGTTAGCAATATTTCCGTATTGCTCAATTTTTTCAAATAGTTTGGGAAGAATGGGTAATATATCTTCTTTGAATATTTGGTAGAATTCTGCTGAGATGCTGTCTGGTCCTGGACTTTTATTTGGGGGGAGGATTTTGATAACTGTTTTAATCTCTTTACTTGTGATTGGTCTATTCAGATTTTCTATTCCTTCTTGATTCAGTCTGGGGAGGTTGTAAGATTCCAAGAATTTATCCATTTCTCCTAGATTGTCCAGTTTGTTGGCATATAGTTTTTCATAACATTCTCTTATAATCTTTTCTATTTCATTGATACCCATTGTAATTTCTGCCCTTTCATTTCTACTTTTATTTATTTGAGCCTTCTCGTTCTTTTTCTTAGTGAGTCTGGCTAAGGGTTTGTCAATTTTTTTTTATCTTCTCAAAGAACCAGTTCCTTGTTTCATTGATCCTTTGTACAGTCAGTTTTTGTTTCAATTTCATTTATTTCTGCTCTAATTTTTATTATTTCCATCCTTATGCTGACTTTGCCCTTTGTTTGTTCTTTTTCTAATTCTGTTAGGTGCAGTTTAAGATTGTTTAGTTGAGCTTTTTATTATTTGTTAACATGGGCCTGTATTGGTAAAAATTTCCCTCTTAGGACTACTTTTGCTGCGTTCCATATGAGTTGGTATGGTGTATTTTCATTCTCATTTGTCTCCAAATGTTTTTTTGATTTCTCCTTTCATTTCTTTGATAACCCATTTCTTGTTCTGTAACATGTTGTTTAGTCTCCACATTTTTGTCCCTTTTTCTGCTTTTTTCTTGTGGTTGATTTCTAGTTTCATAGCATTATGGTTGGAGAAGATAGTATACATGGTTTCAATCTTCTTAAATTTATTGAGGTTCACCTTGTTTCCCAATATTTGGTCTATCCTTGAGAATGTTCCATGTGCACTTGAAGAAATTATACTCTGCTGTTTTTGGATGGAGTACTCTCAATACATATCTATTAATTTCCTGTGGTATAGTCTTTTGTTTAATTCCACTATCTCCTTGTTGACTTTTTGTCTGGATGATCTACATTGATATAAGTGGGGTGTTGAGGTCCCCTACTGTTATTGTGTTGTTGGTAATATCTCCTTTTAGGTTTGCTAATAGTTGCCTGAAGTACTTTGGTGCTCCTGTGTTGGGTGCATATATGTTTATAAGTGTTATGTCCTCTTGCTGGAGAGTCCCTTTTATCATTAAATATTGCCCCTCTATGTCTCTCTTTACCTGTTTTATCTTGAAGTATACTTTGTCTGATATAAGTATGGCAACACCTGCTTTCTTTTGTTTGCCATTAGCTTGGAGTATCATCTTCCATCCTTTCACTCTGAGCCTATGTTTTTGTTTAGAGATGAGATGTGTTTCCTGGAGGCAGTATATTGTTGGGTCTTGTTCTTTAATCCATCCTGCCACTCTGTGTCTTTTGATTGGAGAATTCAGTCCATTTAACTTACATTTAGAGTGATTATTGATATATGAGTGCTTAATACTGCCATCTTATTGCAGGTTTTCGTGTTTATCTGCATATCCTTTATTTATTGTCCCATGTATATCAGGCTACTGATTGGATTAGGTAGTTTGTTTTCTATGTTGGTTTTCTTCATTGTCTCCTGTTTATCATAGAAGGACACAGAAATTTAGAGCTTCTCTATAGGGATATTATCAATGATCATCCTAAGCTTGGGCACACTAGCAGATGTATGACTTTGTAGGAAAAAAATTTGCATAGTCTCTTAGATCTGCCCTCCTGACAAAGGACTGCATCTCTGAGGAACACCACTTTTCTTACAACACTAGTAACAGCCAAGGCAGGAAAGGGTGGATCCAGGAGATCAGACATTGATTGAGATCCCTCTGTCTTACTTATGCCCTAGTAATGCAGGAAGATAAGAGGTGGGGAGAGTCCTAATGTGAGGTCCTGATGGGAGGTGTGTGTGAAAGGAGAGTGGAAGTAGGAATGAATGAAGAAAACTTGATTTCTCTCTCCAACTTTAAAGGGGAATAGGCCAATGGAAAGAGAAAGAGTAATTTAGAGGGAATGAGGGAATGGTGGACACAGACAGAATAGGAGAGAAGTAATTCAGAGTGCATTGGCTGAACCACCTGAAGCTTAAATAGATATCTTCCACCATAAGCTCTGAAGGTAAAAATAAACAGGCTTAAGAGGAAAAAGAAGAAAAGAAAAGGTACTTACTACAAAAATTGCATATCTTAGGTAGGATGGTATTGAAACACTTTCCGTAAAAATTCTGGATCTAGTTGAAATGAATAAAGTGAGAGAAAGCCACCAATAATCATATCCCAATCCCAGTGTAGACTAGGCTTTACTTTTGAAAAGCAGCTGGGGTTATCTAAACTGCACCCTGAGAGTGGAAAGTGGATGAACAGAGAGAAAAATCAGACAGATCATCACAGAAACATCTCCACAAATTACAGCCCAAACCCTAATTCTGTGGTGAGGGAACAGGCAGATCTGGGAGGAAGTTACCAGCTGGGCCTCTGCCAAGAGATAAAAGTCAATGCCTCACTTCCCCTCCTCTGAGGAAGCATCCTGGAATGGGTGTTTGGGCCAATATCAAAGGCCAGGTCAAACACAAGTGCACAAAGTAAATATGGACATTTCCAGGTCTTAGGGGACACCTTCAGTGTCCTTGTTGTAAATTAGGGAGGCGTCATCCCTCCCGTCCGCCAGTTAGGACTTGGGGACCATCTTTAACCTGAGGCTGTACATGTGGGGCTCTGTGCTCAGGTGAAAAAAAACAGAAAAAAAGTTTGTATGTCACCCACTGTAGCCCAAGGCCACACGATTTCATCAGAGCCCCTGGAGAGCACCCCCAAAGACCTTCCTCTTCTGAAGCAAAGGATAATTTCAACTGTGTCAGCATGCCAAATTGACACCATCATCAATAGACCCCTCATTTCAGTGTTGGGCATCATGTAAGATAGTTCCAACATCATGCTCCTCGAAAGCCAAGGTAGAAGGATCCTTCTGGGTCTGTGCCTCCTTCACATATCCAAGGCCCACAGCAGTCATGATTGTGCCCTATAAGGCCTCCCAAGGGCCTCTAAACTTCCCTGTGCTTTAGATTCATGGGCAGGTCCAAGGAATCCTTCCTGAGGAAATGGCAGTCAGCTGAATGTTACTCAACCTTACAGAGGAAGCAAATTATGACACATACTACAACATGGATAAACCTTGAGGACATTATCCTAAGAGAAATGGGCCAGTGACAAAAGGATAAATGCTGTAGGACCCCACTTATATGAGGTACCTATTATAGTCAAATTCATAGAGACAGAAAGTAGCAGGGTGGTGGCCAGAGGATCAAGTGAGGGAGGGTGGGTGCGAGTTAGTGTTTAATGGGTCCAGAGTTT
>NW_025803987.1:0-4828 GCF_021613505.1 Equus quagga
AAACTCTGGACCCATTAAACACTAACTCGCACCCACCCTCCCTCACTTGATCCTCTGGCCACCACCCTGCTACTTTCTGTCTCTATGAATTTGACTATAATAGGTACCTCATATAAGTGGGGTCCTACAGCATTTATCCTTTTGTCACTGGCCCATTTCTCTTAGGATAATGTCCTCAAGGTTTATCCATGTTGTAGTATGTGTCATAATTTGCTTCCTCTGTAAGGTTGAGTAACATTCAGCTGACTGCCATTTCCTCAGGAAGGATTCCTTGGACCTGCCCATGAATCTAAAGCACAGGGAAGTTTAGAGGCCCTTGGGAGGCCTTATAGGGCACAATCATGACTGCTGTGGGCCTTGGATATGTGAAGGAGGCACAGACCCAGAAGGATCCTTCTACCTTGGCTTTCGAGGAGCATGATGTTGGAACTATCTTACATGATGCCCAACACTGAAATGAGGGGTCTATTGATGATGGTGTCAATTTGGCATGCTGACACAGTTGAAATTATCCTTTGCTTCAGAAGAGGAAGGTCTTTGGGGGTGCTCTCCAGGGGCTCTGATGAAATCGTGTGGCCTTGGGCTACAGTGGGTGACATACAAACTTTTTTTCTGTTTTTTTTCACCTGAGCACAGAGCCCCACATGTACAGCCTCAGGTTAAAGATGGTCCCCAAGTCCTAACTGGCGGACGGGAGGGATGACGCCTCCCTAATTTACAACAAGGACACTGAAGGTGTCCCCTAAGACCTGGAAATGTCCATATTTACTTTGTGCACTTGTGTTTGACCTGGCCTTTGATATTGGCCCAAACACCCATTCCAGGATGCTTCCTCAGAGGAGGGGAAGTGAGGCATTGACTTTTATCTCTTGGCAGAGGCCCAGCTGGTAACTTCCTCCCAGATCTGCCTGTTCCCTCACCACAGAATTAGGGTTTGGGCTGTAATTTGTGGAGATGTTTCTGTGATGATCTGTCTGATTTTTCTCTCTGTTCATCCACTTTCCACTCTCAGGGTGCAGTTTAGATAACCCCAGCTGCTTTTCAAAAGTAAAGCCTAGTCTACACTGGGATTGGGATATGATTATTGGTGGCTTTCTCTCACTTTATTCATTTCAACTAGATCCAGAATTTTTACGGAAAGTGTTTCAATACCATCCTACCTAAGATATGCAATTTTTGTAGTAAGTACCTTTTCTTTTCTTCTTTTTCCTCTTAAGCCTGTTTATTTTTACCTTCAGAGCTTATGGTGGAAGATATCTATTTAAGCTTCAGGTGGTTCAGCCAATGCACTCTGAATTACTTCTCTCCTATTCTGTCTGTGTCCACCATTCCCTCATTCCCTCTAAATTACTCTTTCTCTTTCCATTGGCCTATTCCCCTTTAAAGTTGGAGAGAGAAATCAAGTTTTCTTCATTCATTCCTACTTCCACTCTCCTTTCACACACACCTCCCATCAGGACCTCACATTAGGACTCTCCCCACCTCTTATCTTCCTGCATTACTAGGGCATAAGTAAGACAGAGGGATCTCAATCAATGTCTGATCTCCTGGATCCACCCTTTCCTGCCTTGGCTGTTACTAGTGTTGTAAGAAAAGTGGTGTTCCTCAGAGATGCAGTCCTTTGTCAGGAGGGCAGATCTAAGAGACTATGCAAATTTTTTTCCTACAAAGTCATACATCTGCTAGTGTGCCCAAGCTTAGGATGATCATTGATAATATCCCTATAGAGAAGCTCTAAATTTCTGTGTCCTTCTATGATAAACAGGAGACAATGAAGAAAACCAACATAGAAAACAAACTACCTAATCCAATCAGTAGCCTGATATACATGGGACAATAAATAAAGGATATGCAGATAAACACGAAAACCTGCAATAAGATGGCAGTATTAAGCACTCATATATCAATAATCACTCTAAATGTAAGTTAAATGGACTGAATTCTCCAATCAAAAGACACAGAGTGGCAGGATGGATTAAAGAACAAGACCCAACAATATACTGCCTCCAGGAAACACATCTCATCTCTAAACAAAAACATAGGCTCAGAGTGAAAGGATGGAAGATGATACTCCAAGCTAATGGCAAACAAAAGAAAGCAGGTGTTGCCATACTTATATCAGACAAAGTATACTTCAAGATAAAACAGGTAAAGAGAGACATAGAGGGGCAATATTTAATGATAAAAGGGACTCTCCAGCAAGAG
Organism: Equus quagga; assembly: GCF_021613505.1. Lineage (NCBI taxonomy): Eukaryota > Metazoa > Chordata > Mammalia > Perissodactyla > Equidae > Equus > Equus quagga. The sequence continues at coordinate 2,206 of NW_025803987.1, forward strand.
GACATAACACTTATAAACATATATGCACCCAACACAGGAGCACCAAAGTACTTCAGGCAACTATTAGCAAACCTAAAAGGAGATATTACCAACAACACAATAACAGTAGGGGACCTCAACACCCCACTTATATCAATGTAGATCATCCAGACAAAAAGTCAACAAGGAGATAGTGGAATTAAACAAAAGACTATACCACAGGAAATTAATAGATATGTATTGAGAGTACTCCATCCAAAAACAGCAGAGTATAATTTCTTCAAGTGCACATGGAACATTCTCAAGGATAGACCAAATATTGGGAAACAAGGTGAACCTCAATAAATTTAAGAAGATTGAAACCATGTATACTATCTTCTCCAACCATAATGCTATGAAACTAGAAATCAACCACAAGAAAAAAGCAGAAAAAGGGACAAAAATGTGGAGACTAAACAACATGTTACAGAACAAGAAATGGGTTATCAAAGAAATGAAAGGAGAAATCAAAAAAACATTTGGAGACAAATGAGAATGAAAATACACCATACCAACTCATATGGAACGCAGCAAAAGTAGTCCTAAGAGGGAAATTTTTACCAATACAGGCCCATGTTAACAAATAATAAAAAGCTCAAATAAACAATCTTAAACTGCACCTAACAGAATTAGAAAAAGAACAAACAAAGGGCAAAGTCAGCATAAGGATGGAAATAATAAAAATTAGAGCAGAAATAAATGAAATTGAAACAAAAACTGACTGTACAAAGGATCAATGAAACAAGGAACTGGTTCTTTGAGAAGATAAAAAAAAATTGACAAACCCTTAGCCAGACTCACTAAGAAAAAGAACGAGAAGGCTCAAATAAATAAAAGTAGAAATGAAAGGGCAGAAATTACAATGGGTATCAATGAAATAGAAAAGATTATAAGAGAATGTTATGAAAAACTATATGCCAACAAACTGGACAATCTAGGAGAAATGGATAAATTCTTGGAATCTTACAACCTCCCCAGACTGAATCAAGAAGGAATAGAAAATCTGAATAGACCAATCACAAGTAAAGAGATTAAAACAGTTATCAAAATCCTCCCCCCAAATAAAAGTCCAGGACCAGACAGCATCTCAGCAGAATTCTACCAAATATTCAAAGAAGATATATTACCCATTCTTCCCAAACTATTTGAAAAAATTGAGCAATACGGAAATATTGCTAACACAATCTATGAGGCCAACATCACCATGATAACAAAGCCAGATTAGGACAACACAAAGAAGGAAAATTACAGGCCAATATAGCTGATGAACATAAATGCAAAAATCTTGAACAAAATATTGGCAGAACTGAATACAGCAATACATTAAAAAGATCATGCACCATGATCAAGCGGGATTCATAGCAGGGGCACAAGGATGGTTCAACATCTAGAAAGCAATCAACGTGATACACCACATTAACAAAATGAGAAACAAGAAATACATGATAATTTCAATAGATTCAGAGAAAGCATTTGACAAGATCCAACATCCATTTATGATAAAAGCTCTCAATAAAATGGGTATAGAAAGAAAGTACCTCAACATGATAAAGGCCAGATATGGCAAACTCACAGCCAAAATCATACTCAATGGGGACAAAATGAAAGCCATCCCTCTGAGAACAGGAACAAGACAAGGGTGCCCACTCTCAGCACTCTTGTTCAACATTGTACTAGAGGTTTTGGCCAGAGCAGTTAGGCAAGCAAAAGAAATAAAAGGAATCCAAATAGACGATGAATAAGTGAAACTCTCACTGTTTGCAGATGACATGGTTTTACATAGAGAAAACCCTGGAGAATCCATCAGAAAACTTTTAGAAATAATCAAGAACTACAGCAAAGTTGTAGAGTACAAAGTCAACTTACAGAAATCAGTAGCATTTCTATACTCAAATAACGAACTAACAGAACAAGAACTCAAGAATACAATTCCACTTACAATCGCACTGATAAGAATAAAATATCAAGGAATAAATTTAAGCAATGAAGTGAAAGACCTATACAAAAAAACTATACGACATTACTGAAATAAATTGATAATGACATAAAGAAATAGAAAGATATTCCATGCACATGGATTGGAAGAATAAACATAGTTAAATTGTCCATACTACATAAAGCAATCTACATATTCAATGCAATCCCAATCAGAATCCCAATGACATTCTTCACAGAAATAGAACAAAGAATCTTAAAATTCACGTGGGCAAGAAAATACCCTGAATAGCCAAAGCGATACTGAAAAAAGAAGAACAAAGCTGTTGGCATAGCAATTCCTGACTTCAAAATACATTACAAAGAGTAGTATAAAAACTGCATGATACTAGTACAAGAATAGACACATAGATCAATGGAACAGAATTGAAAGCCCAGAAATAAAACCACACATCTATGGACAGCTAATCTTCAACAAAGGAGCCAAGAACATACACCTGAGAAAGGAAAGTCTCTTCAATAAGTGATGCTGAGAAAACTGGACAGCCACATGCAAAAGAATGAAAGGAGACCATTATCTTTCCCCATGCACAAAAATAGACTCAAAATGGACCAAAGACGTGAAGGTAAGACCTGAAACCATAAAACCTCTGGGAGAGAATATAGGCAG
>NW_025803988.1:0-1727 GCF_021613505.1 Equus quagga
AACATAACTTTTATATGTACTGGGAAGCCAAAAAATGTGTGTGACTCCCTTTCTTGTGATATTTGCTTTTTTGCAGTGGTCTGGAACCAAACTCACAATATCTCCAAGGTATGCCTGTAATCAAAATCACCAGTTTTGGGGTTTTTTTAAAGGAAGATTAGCCCTGAGCTAACATCTGCTGCCAATCCTCCTCTTTTTGCTGAGGAAGACCCGCCCTGAGCTAACATCCATGCCCATCTTCCTCTACTTTATATGTGGGACGCCTGCCACAGCATGGCGTGCCAAGCAGTGTCACGTCTGCACCCGGGATCTGAACTGGCGAACACTGGGCTGCTGAAGCAGAATGTGCGAACTTAACTGCTACGCCACTGGGCTGGCCCAAAGGCACGGTTTTTTGAAACAAAATTTTTACTATGTTTTATGTTCTCTGAATTTTTCTATTATAATTCTTTTTTTATTTTAAAAGTGATCACAACCCACTAAATTAATTTTACAACTCATTAGAGGATTGGAACTCACTGTTTGAAAAATACTGATTTGAACAATTTCCTTTGGGAAAGAGTAAAGCTGTGAAGGAAGGTAAATTTTAGAGGTGAAAATATTTATTTGTTTTTTATGTAGTAGCAGAGAGAAATGTGAATACTAATGAGCAGTAGAACTTTAAAAAGTATGCTAGAACTCACCAATTAAAAAGGGGGAAAAAAGGGGGCTGGCCCCGTGGCCGAGTGGTTGAGTTCACGTGCTCCACTGCAGGCGGCCCAGTGTTTCGTTGGTTCGAATCCTGGGTGCGGACATGGCACTGCTCATCAAGCCACACTGAGGCGGTGTCCCACATGCCACAACTAGAAGGACCCACAACGAAGAATCTACAACTATGTACTGGGGGGCTTTGGGAAGAAAAAGGAAAAAAAATTAAAAAAAACTTTAAAAAAAAGGGCGAAAAAAGAAATAAATAGCAATTTAATCAAATCTGGGGGGGGAAAAGGAAGACCAAATTCTCCCAAAGAAAGATAGAGTGTTAAATCGGATTAAAATGGAAACCCACCCATATGCTGATAATGAGAAGTGCAGATAAAATGAAGTGATATATACAGGCTGAAATTAAAGGGACAGACAAAGATAGGAAAACAAACAAAAGTAGTAAAAATTAACCTGAATAGAAGGATATTATGAAATGATAAAAGACACAATTAATGAAGATGATATGATAGAAATAAACCTACATGCACTAAACAACTTAGGAGCTGAATACATAAAGAAAACACTATCAAAAATATCCCTAATAGGGCCAGCCAGGTGGTGCAGTGGTTAAGTTTGCACATTCTGCTTTGGTGGCCTGGGGTTCACTGGTACAGACCCTGGGTGCCGACATGGCACTGCGTGTCAAGCCATGCTGTGGCAGGCATCCCACATATAAAGTAGAGGAAGATGGGCATGGACGTTAGCTCAGGGCAAGTCTTCCTCAGCAAAAAAGAGGAGGATTGGTGGCAGATGTTAGCTCAGGGCTAATCTTCCTCAAAAAAAATTTTTTTTAACTTAAAAAAATTCCTAATAGATAAAAATTAATTAACCATGTAGCAAAAGCAAATAATTATTAATATATAATTTAATAGACATATAGAGAAATGTCTCTCACATTGAAAATTTTTTTATGTCCATGGAGCATTTACAAAAATTGATCATGTTTTTGTCAAAAAAACAAAATAATAATGAACAAATTCAAAAAA
>NW_025803989.1:0-1925 GCF_021613505.1 Equus quagga
TGGGGAGTGTATTTCCTAATTTCCAAGTAGTTAAAATTCTGCTTACTATTTTCTTTTGACTATGTTGGATTATGATCAGAAAAGTAAGGTTGACACTTTTTAAAATTTGTTCATTATTATTTTATTTTTTTGACAAAAACATGATCAATTTTTGTAAATGCTCCATGGACATAAAAAATTTTCAATATGAGGGACATTTCTCTATATGTCTATTAAATTATATATTAATAATTATTTACTTTCTCTACATGGTTAATTAATTTTTATCTATTAGGAATTTTTTTTTAAGTTAAAAATTTTTTTGAAGAAGAAGATTAGCCCTGAGCTAACATCTGCCACCAATCCTCCTCTTTTTTGCTGAGGAAGCCTGGCCCTGAGCTAACATCTGTGCCCATCTTCCTCTACTTTATATGTGGGATGCCTGCCACAGCATGGCTTGACAAGTGGTGCGTAGGTCTGCACCTGGGATCCAAACCAGCGAACCCTGGGCCACTGAAGCTGAACATGTGAACTTACCTGCTCCACCACCGGGCTGGTCCTATTAGGGATTTTTTAAATTTTTATTTATTTTATTTTTTTTTATTGAGTTATTGATAGGTTACAATCTTGTGAAATTTCAATTGTACATTGTTTGTCAGTCATGTTGTAGGTGCACCACTTCACCCTTTGTGCCCACCCCCCACCCCACCTTTCCCCTCGTATCCACTAAACTGTTCTTGGTCCATAGTTTTAAATTCCTCATATGAGTGGAGTCATACACAGATTATCTTTCTCTCACTGGCTTATTTCACTTAACATAATTCTCTCAAGGTCCATCCATGTTATTGCAAATGGAATGATTTTGTTCTGTTTTGCAGCTGAGTAGTATTCCATTGTATATATGTACCACATCTTCTTTATCCGTTCGTCTGTTGATGGGCACTTAGGTTGCTTCCACGTCTTGGCTATTGTAAAGAGTGCTGCAATAAACATTGGAGTGCACAGGACTTTGGGGATTGCTGACTTCAGGCTCTTTGGATAAATACCCAGTAGTGGGATGGCTGGATCATATGGTAGTTCTATTTTTAGTTTTTTGAGGAATCTCCATACTGTTTTCCATAGTGGTTGCACCAGTTTGCATTCCCACCAGCAGTGTATGAGGGTTCCTTTTTCTCTGCAACCTCTCCAACATTCGTTGCTATTAGTTTTAGATATTTTTGTCATTCTAACGGGTGTAAGGTGATATCTTAGTGTAGTTTTGATTTGCATTTCTATTAGGGATATTTTTGATAGTGTTTTCTTTATGTATTCAGTTCCTAAGTTGTTTAGTGCATGTAGGTTTATTTCTATCATATCATCTTCAGTAATTGTGTCTTTTATCATTACATAATATCCCTCTATTCAGTTGCCTTAATTTTTACTACTTTTGTTTGTTTGTTTGCTTATAATTGCTTGCTATCTCTGTCTGTCCCTTTAATTTCAGCCTGTATATATCACTTCATTTTATCTGCACTTCTCATTATCAGCATATAGGTGGGTTTCCATTTTAATCCAATTTAACACTATCTTTCTTTGGGAGAATTTGGCCTTCCTTTTTTCCCCCAGATTTGATTAAATTGCTATTTATTTCTTTTTTCCCCTTTTTAATTGGTGAGTTCTAGCATAGTTTTTAAAGTTCTACTGCTCATTAGTATTCACATTTCTCTCTGCTACTATATAAAAAACAAATAACTATTTTCACCTCTGAAATTTGCCTTCCTTCACAGCTTTACTCTTTCCCAAAGGAAATTTTTAAATCAGTATTTTTCAAACAGTGAGTTCCAATCCTCTAATGAGTTGTAAAATTAATTCAGTGGGTGGTGATCACTTTTAAAAGAAAAAAAGAATTATAATAGAAAAATTCAGAGAACATAAAACATAGTAAGAAATTTTGTTTCAAAAAACCG
>NW_025803990.1:0-1925 GCF_021613505.1 Equus quagga
CGGTTTTTTGAAACAAAATTTCTTACTATGTTTTATGTTCTCTGAATTTTTCTATTATAATTCTTTTTTTCTTTTAAAAGTGATCACCACCCACTGAATTAATTTTACAACTCATTAGAGGATTGGAACTCACTGTTTGAAAAATACTGATTTAAAAATTTCCTTTGGGAAAGAGTAAAGCTGTGAAGGAAGGCAAATTTCAGAGGTGAAAATAGTTATTTGTTTTTTATATAGTAGCAGAGAGAAATGTGAATACTAATGAGCAGTAGAACTTTAAAAACTATGCTAGAACTCACCAATTAAAAAGGGGAAAAAAGAAATAAATAGCAATTTAATCAAATCTGGGGGAAAAAAGGAAGGCCAAATTCTCCCAAAGAAAGATAGTGTTAAATTGGATTAAAATGGAAACCCACCTATATGCTGATAATGAGAAGTGCAGATAAAATGAAGTGATATATACAGGCTGAAATTAAAGGGACAGACAGAGATAGCAAGCAATTATAAGCAAACAAACAAACAAAAGTAGTAAAAATTAAGGCAACTGAATAGAGGGATATTATGTAATGATAAAAGACACAATTACTGAAGATGATATGATAGAAATAAACCTACATGCACTAAACAACTTAGGAACTGAATACATAAAGAAAACACTATCAAAAATATCCCTAATAGAAATGCAAATCAAAACTACACTAAGATATCACCTTACACCCGTTAGAATGACAAAAATATCTAAAACTAATAGCAACGAATGTTGGAGAGGTTGCAGAGAAAAAGGAACCCTCATACACTGCTGGTGGGAATGCAAACTGGTGCAACCACTATGGAAAACAGTATGGAGATTCCTCAAAAAACTAAAAATAGAACTACCATATGATCCAGCCATCCCACTACTGGGTATTTATCCAAAGAGCCTGAAGTCAGCAATCCCCAAAGTCCTGTGCACTCCAATGTTTATTGCAGCACTCTTTACAATAGCCAAGACGTGGAAGCAACCTAAGTGCCCATCAACAGACGAACGGATAAAGAAGATGTGGTACATATATACAATGGAATACTACTCAGCTGCAAAACAGAACAAAATCATTCCATTTGCAATAACATGGATGGACCTTGAGAGAATTATGTTAAGTGAAATAAGCCAGTGAGAGAAAGATAATCTGTGTATGACTCCACTCATATGAGGAATTTAAAACTATGGACCAAGAACAGTTTAGTGGATACGAGGGGAAAGGTGGGGTGGGGGGTGGGCACAAAGGGTGAAGTGGTGCACCTACAACATGACTGACAAACAATGTACAATTGAAATTTCACAAGATTGTAACCTATCAATAACTCAATAAAAAAAAATAAAATAAATAAAAATTTAAAAAATCCCTAATAGGACCAGCCCGGTGGTGGAGCAGGTAAGTTCACATGTTCAGCTTCAGTGGCCCAGGGTTCGCTGGTTTGGATCCCAGGTGCAGACCTACGCACCACTTGTCAAGCCATGCTGTGGCAGGCATCCCACATATAAAGTAGAGGAAGATGGGCACAGATGTTAGCTCAGGGCCAGGCTTCCTCAGCAAAAAAGAGGAGGATTGGTGGCAGATGTTAGCTCAGGGCTAATCTTCTTCTTCAAAAAAATTTTTAACTTAAAAAAAAATTCCTAATAGATAAAAATTAATTAACCATGTAGAGAAAGTAAATAATTATTAATATATAATTTAATAGACATATAGAGAAATGTCCCTCATATTGAAAATTTTTTATGTCCATGGAGCATTTACAAAAATTGATCATGTTTTTGTCAAAAAAATAAAATAATAATGAACAAATTTTAAAAAGTGTCAACCTTACTTTTCTGATCATAATCCAACATAGTCAAAAGAAAATAGTAAGCAGAATTTTAACTACTTGGAAATTAGGAAATACACTCCCCA
>NW_025803991.1:0-11401 GCF_021613505.1 Equus quagga
GTTCAAAGTTGTGACCAGAAAATCAGGTAAAGAAAGGGTTACTGAGGATCTGATCAACAACTAACATGATCTGTCAAAGGGTTTTCAGACAGGAAGAAGCTATGTGTTCTGTTTTGCAGAAATTGAAGTCTCTGTTTCGCAGATGTTGGTATCTTACAGAGAAACTCAGGTATTTGTAGCAAGACTCCTGCAAAGTGTTCTCTCTCCAAGTGTCCTTATGTTACCTTAAACTCATTAACATCTTAAATTCTCCTCCTCTGGGAGGGTCTGAGTAGCTGCTTTCAGATCCTGTGATGTATGTATTAGCATGTGTACCTGCCACCCATGTGCCTTGAATAAGCACAGTTGTTACACACTTGTTACAAATAAACCTGTTATCCTCTGCTCTCTTGTGTTTGAAGTCTGCTCAGTTTGGAGAGACACTGTTGTGGGAGATATCCTGGTGTTCTCCACTGAATGTGCAAGCAATGAATTTCTTCTTCACCTCCTTCTGCCTTGGTTGTGCTTTCGGTTCCCCCATCAACAAAAGATGAACCCCTTGAGTTCCACTACAAATTTGGTGATCCAGATGGGACTACTCCCCTGATCCCTGAGACCCTTGTCACTCAGCTTCTAACAGGGGAAGCAGAGCACAGTGGAAGCTGGTCCAGGCTAACTCCTCCACGGTGCTGATGACTTGGCAAAGGTGAAGGGGGAGGCTCCTCTTGGCACCTGACCTGGCCTGCACTGATGCCGCCTCAGACGAACCTAGTGACTGCACCAGACTGTCTTATCTGGAAGTTCTCCTGGAGGGGTGAGTAGTGCCAGACCCAGAAGTTGGCTGTAAGAGTTTCTCAAATTGGAAGAAGAACGGTTTTGGGTATAAACAGTGCAGATTTTGGTTCCAGGGTTTGGAAGAGAGAAAGCTGGGAGATTGTGAGACATCTCCATCCTGGCTGCAGGAAAGGCTGGTTGGGGACACTGACTGAGAAGAAAACCTCCATAACTTGGGGTAGAGTTCTCCACAGGCAGCCCTGAGATCTGGAAAGGGAGACTTAGCTCTGTGACACCTCTGAGCCCCCTGGGTGTGTGATTGTAAGACATCATCAGAGAGAGCTCTGGTAGTAGTGCGGAGGCATTTCAATTACATCTGGGTCAGAACTGTGGAATTTGTGTGTCTACTAACCATTACTAACAACCCCCTTGGGAGCTAAAAACAAATCTGTAACAAAAATCCTGCGGTATGCTCCAATACAGCATCCATACCAAAGGAGTGCCCATTAGGGTGCCTTGTCTGTCATTGGCAATTATTTCACTATACTCTCATGGCTAAAAAGAGAATGATATTCTTTTGTAGTACAGGTTGGCCCCAATATAGCTTGAGAAATCAAGAAAGGTGGGCAGAAAATGGATCACTGAAATACAATACCATCCTACAATTAGAACTATTTTGTAAAAGGGAAGAGAAATGGGAAGAAATTCCCTATGTACAATGCTTTATGGCTTTATATCAGAATGAGAAACTCCAGCAAAAATATGCATTGACCGAATTAAATACCAAATCATCTGTACGAAAAGGGAATACCTTCTCGGTGCTGGAAAGCCCTCCAGATGATGAGGACCTGCTCTATCCCACATGGAGACGGGATGGGGAATCTATGCTATCTGCTCCCCTCAACCCACTCCAACGGGACCCATAGGGCAGGCTCTTCATTGTCCTCCTAATCAGTCACCTGTCCCCAAGGAGCCACACCCATCCACTGCAGCTCCTAAACCTATCTATCCCCTCCTTGCCTGACAGCAGTACTAGACATGGGACTTGCTACAATCTAGGAAAAGGCAGAGTTTCCCTTCCACCAAGTCCCTGATTGGGATGGGAACCTTATAGATTACATGTGCCTTTCACCACCTCTGACCTTTACAACTGGAAGGCACATTCTCAGGGTCTGCGGGTGGACCCTGGAGAGTTCCTTAATTTAATGAGGGGTATATGCTCTACCCATAACCCCACTTGGGCTGATATACAGACTCTCCTGTCAATCCTCCTGACTGGAGAAGAAAAGGCAGCAGTTTTAGCTGAAGCCTGGAAGGAGGCAGACAAGCAGCATAGCAGTCAGCCCGACCACCACATTTGGGGAACAGCCACCAGTCAGTGCCACTACAGCTCTGGGCTGGGATCCTAATAGAACCAGGGAAAAGGCAGTCCTAGAACACTACAGAAACATGCTCTTGAAAGGGATGCAGGCAACAGGAAAACCACCCGTCTTCTGAAATAAATTAAGGGAGATTCAACAAAGGCCAGCTGAGAATCTGTCAGCATTTATGCACATACTGAGGGAATGCCTTCCAAAATATACCCTCTGGAACGCTGATGGCGAGGGCAGCCAAATATGTTAGGAACCTATTTCATGTCTCAGAGTGCCCCTGATATCAGGAGGAAACTCCAAAAATTGGCCATTGCTTCTAACACCAACCCCTCCCAGCCAGTGGAGATTGCATTTAAACTTTTCAACCACCAAGATGTGGCAGAAGAGGAAAAGGAAGAAAAGAGGATGGAGAAGCAGGTGGCCTTGTGAGCAATGGTGCTGCAGTCTATCCCAGGTAACTTGGGAGGAAGGAAGAAGTTGTAGCAAGTGAGTGTTCCTGGCCCCCAGTGTGGGACCAAAAGGGCGCCTGTAAAATGCTTACTGTAGGCAGGAAGGACTCTGGAAGAAGGAATGCCCACACCATCCCCAGAGAGGGAAGGGGCTGCACAAGCCCAATTCCTTCCAGCTACCCCTGACCGGAGAGGAAGATTGATGAGGCCAAGGGGCTCCCTGTTTGGCTCTCAAAATCTCCTCTGAGGAGCCTCGGGTTACTTTAAACATTGCTGGAAAGGAAATTGAGTTCCTACTCAATATGGGAACCACATATTCTGTTTTGACGACTAAGAATGGAATTCTATCCAGAAGGGAGTGCAATATAAAAGGGGTAGCAGGAAAAAGAGAAACGAAGTGTTTCCTAGAGGCTCTGACCTGTGAAACAGGTTCTAAAGTTTAAAACACTCCTTTTTGTATGTTCCAGAGTGTCCAATTCCTTTGTTGGGAAGGGGTCTCCCATAAGTCTTCAGCAGGATAAAATAGAAGTTCAGGTTCCTTGCAACTGTGGAGTAGAATGTGTGGCACTCCTTCACGAGCCAACCAAACTGGCTGACGTCATTCCAGAAAATGTTTTAACCCAAGTTGATCCCAAAGCTTGGGCACAAGGGCAGGTGGGATGGGCTATTAATGCCCAGCCTGTTACGGTAACCTTGAAACAGAATGACCATTGGCCCCGATATAAGCATACTCTCTAAAACCTGAGGCTTTGGCTGGGATCCTGCCTGTATTGAACAGGCTTTTGAGGAAAAGAGTAATAAGGCCTTGCAGATCTCCCAGCCACACTCCCATCCTGCCTGTTAAGAAACCAGGGATGGGAGAAAACCAGTTTGTACAAGACCTCAGAGCTGAAAATGAGGCCGTCAGGGACGTTCACCCGGTGGTCCCAAACCCATACACTCTCCTAGCAACCTTGCCTGGAGATAGCAAGTAGTATACTTTTCTGGACTTAAAGGGTGCTTTCTTCTGCTTCCCTTTGGACCTCGAGTCTCAGGAATTATTCGCTTTTGAACGGGAGGATGCTCATCAAAAACCATAGCATCACTGAACTGTATTGGCCACAAGGACTTAAAAGCTCCCCAAACATTTTTGCAGAACTTCTGAGTAGAGAATTAAGAGACTTAAAATCAAACTGTGGGGCTTTACTGCAATATGTGGACGACATCCTTATTGCAAGCCCCACAACAGAGAATTCTGAGAGGAACGCGGTTATGGTTCTAAACTTCTTGGCTGAAAGAGGTGATAACGTCTATAGGGAGAAGGCATAAATATCTGAGGAATTGTTAAATATTTGGGGTTCATAATTTTGCAAGGCCAACACCGTCTTCCCCAAGAAAGGAAATTAGCCATTTACCATTTGGCCCCTCCGATCACCTGAAAACAATTACGAGGCTTTTGGGGAATGGCAGATTTCTGCCACATTTGGATTCCTAATTTTGGATTAATAGCAAAATCCCCCAGTGATAAACTGCAGGGGTAAGACACTGATCCCTTTGAGTGGGATGAGCAATGTGAGCAGGCCTTCAAAAGACTGAAAGAACTTCTGATGAGTGCTTCTGCTTTGGGTTTATCTGATTTAACTAAAACTCTTGATCTCTACATGCTTGAAAAGCAAGGAGTAGCTTTAGGAGTATTAACTCAAATGCTTTGACTCTTAAGAGAGTAGTGGCCTATTTTTCAAAACAATCGGACACTGTGTCCGAGGCTGGCCACCCTGCCTGCAGGCCATGGCAGCTACCTGCCTGTTAATTAAAGAAGCAGAAAAACTCACTATGGCTCAGCCCCTAACTTTGTGGACCCCATGCCAGGTTTCAAGCGTTTTGGAAATGAAAGGACACCACTGGCTCACACATGGCAGAATGTTGCAGTATCAAGCAACACTGCTGGACAGAGCTCAGCTACTCTTAAAGCCTCGCCAGGTCCTAAGTCCAGCCACCTGCTTCCTGTGTCGCAGGAGCCTCTGGTACATGAGTGTTCTGAGCTAGTGGATCAGGTCTATTCAAGCAGGAAAGACCTCTGGAGTGACCCTTTGCAGAATGCAGAGGAAGTGTGGTTTGTAGATGGAAACAGTTCTGTTGTTAATGATCAGCGCTGAGCAGGCTATGCCATGGTTTCCCTCCGCCACCAGAGAAGCAAGGGCGCTCTAACCAGGAACATCAGCACAAAAGGCAGAACTTATTGCCCTGACGAGAGCATTAGAATTAGGAAACAGAAAAAGTTTGATCCTCTAATACTGATTTCACTCATGCCTCCTCTGTTATTCACACTCGTGGGGCTATGTGGAGAGAAAGAGTTCTTTGGTCTGCCAACAGTAAAGAAATGAAATGTGGAAGGGATATTCTCAGGCTGCTTTCAGCAGTGGAGGAACCAAAGGAGGTTGCAGTAGGACACTGCCAAGGGCACCAGAAGGGGGAATCAGAAGTGATTAAGGGAAATCATTTGGCTGATGCAGCGGCCAAACGAACAGCGTTCACAGAGGAGCTTCCTCAATTGGCCCTCATTCCCTCTCTGCCCCTCTACAAATTCACCCTGGCTTACAGCCCAGGAGAAAGAGAGATAGCTAAAAGAGCTGGCTTCCAAATATCTCCTATATCAAGGAGGTGGATGATGGACAACAAAGGAAAGTTCTGGTTGCCGAAAAACACAGCCATATCAATTTAAAAGTTTGCTCACAATTCCACTCATTATGGGAAAGAAATCTTGTACACCTGGATTCTGGGCATAGTGAGAACCCCAGCTTTAAAGGAAATAACAGAGAAGCTAACAGAGCAATGTGCACATTGCCAACAAAATAATGTCGAAACCAGGCCACCAATGTGCCTCTGGCGAGAACCCTACATCCGGAGGAACCCTGCTGGGGGAACATTGGCAGGTGGACTTTATGGTTATGCCAGCTGCACCAGGAGGATTTAGGTATATGTTGGCTTTTGTGAACATCCTTACTGGATGGGTGGAAGCCTTTCCTTGAGGACAGAACAGGCAGGGGAGGTGATGGAAGGACCGATAGAAGAAATCATCCCAAGGTTTGCACTGCCTAGGTCTGTCCAAAGTGACAATGGCCCTGCCTTCATATCAAGAGTAGTTGTCAGAATTTCTCAAACCCTGGGAATACAATGGAAACTGCATGTGGCCTGGGGACCTCAATCTTCGGGGAAAACTGAAAGAACCAACTGAACCCTGATGGTCACTTTGGCCAAACTCTGCCAAGAAGCAGTGGAAAACTGGCTGAAGTTCTTTTCCATTGCCCGGACCCACATAAGGGCTGCTCTTAAAGGAAAAGTTAAGCTGAGACCTTTTGAAATGTTGCATGAAGCACCTTTCCCAATGATACTGGTTCCATAATGCACCCTGATAAAGAGATTGAATCAGCTGTAAAGCACACGATTAATCTAGGGCAAGTGATGTCTAACCCTCATAACACGTCCATGTAAATCTTCTTCCTATGGGAATAAAGCTTCATCCCTATGAGCCAGTGACTGGGTGTGCTTGAAAACATGGAAGTCTGGGTCCCCCCAGGACCAGCTTAAACCCATTTGGACAGGGCCTCATTTGGTCTTACTAACCACACCCTCTTCTCTTAAATTGCAAGGTGTCACCCCCTGGATCCACCATACTCGGTTAAGCAAGCTCAAGAGCCAGAGACTGTTCACCGTTCCCACAGACTCCTATTCTTGAGAACCAATATCACATTTGAAGTTCCTGTTCAAGAAGGGTGCCAAAGAGTCAAAGATAAGTAATGCCTAAATCTGCTGGGTGTTTTATAGCTTTTATCCTTATGTACCTTTATTCACAAAAGGCATTAGCACAGACCCCCTAATTACCTTGGGAAACAAATGCAGTAGTAAACTTGTCCAGTATCATAGCAAGAGGAAATGGATTATCCCAATGCTGGATGTGATCTAAGCACCCCAAACCAAAAGTGGATGGCCTGTCACTTATCCTATGCAATTTGAACCCAACATTAACCTCTTTTAAGGGCCCCCAAAGGCCTTTAGTGGACCCCCACCTATGGTAGTGGACTTGGGTTCCTCAGTTATAAGTCTAAAATGTATAAATCCTACTCCAGTAACAAACCACACTCGCCTTGACAGGGTAACATATTTACATGGCACTTCAGTCAGTGAAACCTGTCACCGATGTTCACCAGCAGAGGGCAACAAAAACCAATCCTCTATATACTCCATCACTTTTAATATTACTGAATCCTGCAGCCCAAATGAAACTCACTGGTGCCCTAAAACTGCAAGGTATGGAAACAGCCCGAGGAAAAACTTTCTAAACGAGAGCCAGTGTTGGACAGGGATACAAAAGCAAGAGCCCCTTGGATACTGGGGGCTTACTTATCTGTCTCCTTGGATAGCAGGAAGGGTACCCACAGGCCCCATAAAATATAACAACTCATGGGGGACCACTGCCTCCCAGGAACACAGACAATGCCCCCGGTTGCGGCATTCAGTTACTCAATTGCTTTAATAGTGCTATGCCCTGACGGGCGTGCACACCCTCAGGATATGTCTTCCTCTGTGGCTCCCCACACCATAAATTCCCTGATTATCATTCCTACTCTACTGTTTTCTTTCCCCATTGATTGCCATAGCCCATCCATACTTAGATGATGTACAATATGTGGGACAATGTACAATGGGAATGCTAGGTCCCACAGGTATCACAATATACAACCACACCCAACACCATCCAAGAGAAAAAGAACTATTGGATTGATCCTGATGGGAATTGGATTAACATGGGACTGGCTGCACCCTGGGGAGGATTCACATACCATGAAGTGACCCCGAGGAACCTAACTACATCGCTTAGAATCACGAGCCAGTAATACAGGGAAAGCACTCCACGATATAGGAGTCTCCTTAGGTTTGCCAGCCACCATGGTGCTGGATGAGAGAGCAGCCTTGGATTACCTACTAGCAGAACAAGCAGGCACAGGCGTGGTGACTAACACCTCCTGCTGCACATGGCTAAATACTTCAGGGGAAGTAGGGTAAATACTAAAGAAGTATTTGACCAAGCTACATGGCTACACACCTATAACCAAAAGGGCCGTATGGCCACTGAGGTATGGGACACGGCAAAAAGGCCATGTTCTCTGTACCTGGTCCTTGCCTTTGATAGCACCCTCCTACTTCTTCTGTTATTGTTAGTTTTTGGCCCATTCCTCTTCAATACGCCAGTTAAGTTTATTAGCTTTCATTTGGAACAATTCAAGTTACAAATGATGGTTCCGTGCCAGTACCAACCATTGCAAAACTCCTCTGATAGCTCCAAACATAGCCTGGCAGCATGAGAATTTACTCCTTTAACTCCCCTGACGATGACTCCGGCCAGCAGGAAGCAGTTACAGAAGGCTGAACATTGTCACTTATCCATCAAGAATGAGGCATAAACTATCTCACGGAGATTTTGTGACCAGGGAACCAGGCAAAGAAAGGCTTACTGAGGATCTGATCAACAACTAACACGGTCTGTCAAAGGGTTTTTCAGACAGGAAAAGACTCTGTGTTCTGTTTTGCAGAAATTGATGTTCCCATTTTGCATGTTGTTATCTTGCAGAGAAGCTCACACTTTTGCAGCAAGTACCCTGCAAAACATTCCAGCGCCAGGCATCTTTAATTTACCTCAAACTCAGTAGCATATTAAATTCCCCTCTGGGAGGGTCCAAGCAGCTGTTTTCAGATTCTGAGATGAATGTAGCAGCATGTGTACTGGCTACACATGTGCCCTGAATAAGCACAGTTATTACGCACTTGTTACAAATAAACCTGTTATGCTCTGCTCTCTTGGGTATAAAGTCTCCACCGGCGCTCAGTTTGGAGAGACACTGCTGTGGGAGATATCCCAGTGTTCTCCATTGAATGTGCAAGCAATAAATCTTTTCTTCACCTACTTCTGCCTTGGCTGTGCCTTTTGGCTCCATACTCACCGAGGGATGAACCCACTGAGTTCAGTTACAAAGTCACACAGCGAGTGGTGGTGGCAACAGGATTGGACCTGGGCACTTCTCCTCTAGAACCTGAGTCCCTAATGCAACACCATACTGCTTCTTTCATGAATCTTCAAATAGGAAATGAGACAGAACTGGGAAGGCACTGGTGAGCTAAACGTGCTATGTAATAAGACCACAGGGGTAAAACCTTTGAGAATCCCCAGAGGCAGCGAGAACTGAGCCCTTCCCAACGAAATGAGAAGAGGGGAGCTGCCATATGTCTCCCACAGCAGTGTCGAGACAGCAAGGATATTATTCTAATTGGGTTCTTATAACTGTATCGTTCACATTTTGTTTAAACACAGAAGTTCTGGTTTCTGAAATCTCTGTGACTGTTTCTTGAAGGAACTTGAAGTCACCAGGTGGTTCAATCCTCTCTATGACGTCACCTTGGTAGGGAGGCAGAGGTGAGTGAGACTCAAGTGAAACAAAGGGACAGTGGAGAATGCTATGCTGGTCCCCTTTTAAGGATTGGAATAGAAGTGACAGAGCTTTTTTTCCATCATGCTGGGGGGAAAATCATGAGAAAAATCAGGGAAAATATTTCTCTCTTCCCAACATCATCTCCTACTGCCTGAACTTACCATCAAATGATTTTCTTGTAGTTTTAAGTAAACTGTGAAACGATTTTTGTTTCTTTTATTTCAAAAACAGTGTAAAACCTGCAAGTTTCATCAATATGGAAAAGAAACACATAGAAGAAAGCTATGGCCACCCTTTTACAGAAGCAATGAGACAGGGTCATTACTACTAAGGGTTTTAGGAGAAATAGCATGCTGAGACGTTCCCCTGGCACAGTTGGTAGTGAGGGACAGTGTGCTGAGAGCTGTGCATGGGGAGTGGAGCAGGCAGCCTCCAGCTGAGCCCCACCAGCGAGGTCTGAGGTCCTGCAGAGACGAGAACAGAGGGTCTGAGTGGTGCTGGAGGCAGGGAGCCTGGAGGTGAGTAAGGGTGTCAGCATAGACAGCATCTGGCTGGATACAGGGGATGGTGACCCTCCCTGGGAGGGGTCAGTCCACAAGGCCCATCTCCTGTGCAAGCTGAGAATGGAGACAAGGATCTTCCATGTGGGGAGGCTTAGAGACAAAGCTTCATGGTGGTCAGGACAGAACTGGGGACAAGTGAGACTTGTGGGATGTTTGCTTGATGCCTTATTGGATGTCAGTGTGGATGCTGCATGAGCTTGCTATGGCTGCCATTACCAGATGCCACAGACGGGGTCTACACCACAGGAAGGAATTTCCTCACAGCTCTGGTGGCTAAAACCCAAGATCAAGGTGTTGGCAGGACTGGTTTCTCGTGAGGCCTCTCTCTTTGGCTTGCAGATGGCTGCCTTCTTGCTGTGTCCTCACATGGCCCTTTCTCAAGGGGCAGTCTATCTGGTGTCTGCGTGTCTAAGTTTCCTCTTCTTACAGGGACACCAGTTGGAGTGAGGTAGGGCCCACCCTACAGTCTCTTTTTAAATTAATCACCTCCTAAAGGCTCTATATTTAAATAGATCTATCATCTGAGTTACTTTGGATTCTAAGAATTTTGAGAAACCCAGTTCAGTCCATAACTGTGTGTTTCTGCGGAAATTAGATGAACAGGTTGCTGTCTACCAGGTTCCATTGCCATCTCTAGGTTACCCCCACCCCGTGAGCCTGGGAAGAACAGCACTGTCCCTGTGCACCCCATCCCCACCCCCAGGACCTGCACTTCCTACCAGTGGCAGCCACAGGCCATGTAGCACATCTTCTCAATCTTTTAAGAATGTCAGACCTGTTTGGCTAATCACAAATACTTCACATAGCCAATCCCCTACTCCCAAATACCACGAAGACAGCAAGCTGACTAGGGGAGTGCAGTGTCCACCTTCCCTCTTCAGCCTCAACTCACCCACTGAGAACCTGTAGTCGTCTTCTTTCTCTGAATCCTCACAGTCAAGTTTTGTCATGTTTTGCCTTCTGTAGGTTGTATTATGAGAGCAATTAGCCTTGATACATTTTTCAGAATATAAAATATTATGCACGCACCACCCAAGGACACTTTGGGCATCACTGTGCCAGTAGCCAACTCTGTGAGGTCCAGAGGTTCAGGCGTCAATCCCCCCGTGGGCTAAGTCCTAACATGAAGGTTTGCTATTCTGTGCTCCATGACAGCTGGTGAACCCTGGAGGGTCTTGAATGTCCTAAACATAAGTCCCCTTCTCCCTCTGCTCCTGAGGAGAAAGTTCCCTAGCCCTACATGCTTCTTCATGGGCTCTGGGTGCACTTCCTTCTCCTCCTTGAGGAGCACATCTCAGTTTCCTGTTAGCTCGTGGAATGATTCAAATGAGCCATGTCATCCTCCCTTGAGAACCAGGGCTCACCTGCCCTCCTCATACTACAGAGCCTGTGTCCCACAGCCCCTGCTTGTTCACTCTCTTCTCATGCGCAACCCCCCATGACCCTGTATGGCATGCAATGTCCTCTTCCCCCTGGCTTTGAGAATACATGACTGATAAACTGCTCTCAATGTCATCTGGCCACTGTCCCAGGTTGCATAGTTGGCCATATTCATAAGCCTAGGGTGGGAATGTCTCCCTCACCCCCGGGGTAATTAGGAGGTAACTATACCACTTTCATGACCCAGGGAAGGGAGCCCTCTGAACTGGAATTCAGAAGGGTCCTCTGGACTGAGTCCTTTGTCCCTTTGTAGAGAGAGTCAGGGAGAAACTTTAAGGGAATGAATCCTTTAGGGCTGAGCTAACTACCTGCATCCATTCCCTCTCTCTATCTGAGCTCTTCAGAATTCATAGAATCAG
>NW_025803992.1:0-3912 GCF_021613505.1 Equus quagga
CATCTCATATTATCTTCATAATGTTGCCACTGGGTAGGTTTTGTTATGCTCCTGTTACTCTTGAAGCAGAGAGATTGAAGAGCTTGTTCAAAGTTGTGACTAGAGAATCAGGTAAAGAAAGGGTTACTGAGGATCTGATCAACAACTAACATGGTCTGTCAAAGGGTTTTCAGACAGGAAGAAGCTATGTGTTCTGTTTTGCAGAAATTGAAGTCTCTGCTTTGCAGATGTTGCTATCTTGCAGAGAAACTCACGTTTGTAGCAAGACACCTGCAAAGTGTTCCCTCTCCAAGTGTCCTTACTTTACCTTAAACTCATTAACATCTTAAATTCTCCCCCTCTGGGAGGGTCCGAGCAGCTGCTTTCAGATCCTGTGATGTATGTATCAGCATGTGTACCTGCCTCGCAGGCACCTTGAATAAGCACAGTTACACACTTGTTACAAATAAACCTGTTATACTCTGCTCTCTTGGGTATAAAGTCTCCACCAGCACTTAGTTTGGAGAGACACTGCTGTGAGATATCCCTGTGTTCTCTGTTGCTTGTGCAAGCAATAAATCTTTTCCTCACCTACTTCTGCCTTGGCTGTGCCTTTCGGCTCCATACTCACTGAGGGATGAACCCACTGAGTTCGGTAACAAAGTCACACAGTGAATGTCGGCAGCAACATGATTGGACCTGGGCACGTCTCCTCTAGAACCTGAGTCCTGAATGCAACACCACACTGCTTCTTTCATGAATCTTCTAATAGGAAATGAAACAGAACTGGGAAGGGGCTGGTGAACTAAACGTGCTGTGTAATAAGACCACAGGGGGAAAGCCTTTGAGAATCCCCAGAGGCAGCGAGAACTGAGCCCTTCCCAACAAAATGAGAAGACGAGAGCTGCCATATGTCTCCCACAGAGGGCAGTTTGAAGAACAGGGAGATTATTCCTATTGGGTTCTTATAACTGGATCATTCATGTTTCATTTACACACAAAAGTTCCATAAGTGCTGGCTTCTGAAATCTCTGTGATTGTCTCTTGAAGGAACTTGAAGTCACCAGGTGGTTCAATCCTGTCTATGACAGCACCTTGTAGGGAGGCAGAGGTGAGAGAGACTCACATGAAACAAAGGGACAGTGGGGAACCCTATGCTGATCACCTTTTAAGGATTGGAATAGAGGTGACAGAACTTTTTTTTGCCTCCTACGGATAGAAATAAAGGTGGGAAAGCTGAGAGAAAATATTTCTCTCTTCCCAGCGTCATCCCCTACCTCCTGAACTTACCATCAAATGACTTTGTTGTAGTTTTAAGTAAATGTGAGACAATTTATGTTCCATTTATTTCAAAAACAGTGTAAAACCTGCAAGTTTCATCAATATAGAAAAGAAACACATAGAAGAAAGCTATGACCACACTTTTACAGGTGCAATGAGACAGGGGCATTAGTACTAAAGGCTTTAGGGGAAATAGCATGCCCAGACATTCCCTTGGCACAGTTGGCAGTGAGGAGCAGTTTGCTGAGAGCTGTCCATGCGGAGTGGAGCAGGCGGCCTCCAGCTGAGCCCCACCAGCGAGGGCTGAGGTCCTGCAGAGGCGAGAATGGAGGGTCTGAGTGGTGCTGGAGGCGGGGAGCCTGGAGGTGAACAAGGGTGTCAGTATAGACAGCATCTGGCTGGATACAAGGGACGCTGCCCCTCTCTGGGAGGGGGTCAGTCCACAAGGCCCATCTCCTGTGCAAGCTGGGGACATTGGCTGAGAGCAACATGCCCTGAATTACCACAATACATGCTAAGGCCCAGGACATTTGGGTTGTTCACATCTTTTTACATCCAGAAAGACTCCTCCTTACTCTGTTGATGTCTTTTTCTTCTCACAAGCTTTGACCCAGAACTTGCCCACCCTGGGCAGTAGTCAACACTCACCGAGGCCTGTTCTGAGGTGGACACTGGCTGGTGCTGGGCTGCGGAGAGATCAGCACACGGCACTGTCCGTGAGGGCTCTAAGGGCTGAGTGAGGGCGCGTGAACAGGTCAAGTCTTCTGCAGTGTGGGTCAGTACTGTGACAGATCAGCACAGAGCATAATGGGGACGAGGGGTAGAGAAAATGACTCCTCCTGGGAAAACCAGGAGGGGACATTGGGGCTGGGTCCTCAGGAAGAACTGGGGTTTTCCTGGACGAGAATGGAGACAAGGATCTTCCATGTGGGGAGGCTTAGAGGCAAAGCTTCATGGTGGTCCGGACAGAGCCGGAGATGAGAGAGACTTGTGGGATGTTTGCTTGACGCCTTATTGGATGTCAGTGTGGACGCTACATGAGTTTGCTAGGGCTGCCATAACCAGATGCCACAGACGGGGTCTACACCACAGAAAGGAATTTCCTCACAGCTCTGATGGCTAAAACCCAAGATCAAGGTGTTGGCAGGACTGGTTTCTCCAGAGGCCTCTCTCTTTGGCTTGCAGATGGCTGCCTTCTTGCTGTGTCCTCACATGGCCCTTTCTGAAGGGGCAGTCTATCTGGTGTCTGTGTGTCCAAGTTTCCTCTTCTTACAGGGACACCAGTTGGAGTGAAGTAGGGCCCACTTTCATGGCCTCTTTTGAACTTAATCACCTCCTAAAGGCTCTATATTTAAATAGATTCATCATCTGAGTTGCTTGGGGTTATAAGAATTTTGAGGGACCCAGTTCAGCCCGTAATTGTATGTTTCTGTGGAAACTGGATGAACAGGTTGCTGTCTACCAGGTTCTATTGCCATCTCTTGGTTACCCTCACCCTATGAACCTGGGAAGAGCAGCACTGTCCCTGTGCACCCCATCCCCACCCCCAGGACCTGCAGTTCCTACCGGTGGCAGCCACAGGCCATGTAGCACATCTTCTCAATCTTTAAGAACTTCCTGTACATTTGGCTAATCACAAATATTTCACACAGCTGACCCCCTTCTCCCAAATACCACCAAGACAGGAAGCTGCCTAGAGGAGTGCAGTGTCCACCTTCCCTCTTCAGGCTCAACTCACCCATGAGAACCTGTGGTCATCTTCTTTCTCGGAATCCTCACAGTCAAGTTCTGTCATGTTTTATATTCTGTAGGTTGTATTATGAAAGCAATTAGTCTTGATTGTTTTTTCAGAATGTAAAATATTATCCACCCACTGCCCATTTCCCATTCTTTCACACTTCGGGCATCACTGTACCAGTAGCCAACTCTGTGAGGTCTAGAGGTTCAGGGGTCAATCCCCCCGTGACCTAAGTACTAACATGAAGGTTTGCTATTCTGTGCTGACATGACAGCTGGTGATCCCTGGAGGGTCTCGAATATCCTAACCATAAGCCACCTTCTCCGTCTGCTCCTGGGGAGATATTTCCCTAGCCCTCCAAGCCTCCTCATTATGTGCTCCAGGTGTACTTCCTGTGCCGCTCGAGGAGCACAGTTTCCTGTCAGCTCGTGGAATGATTCAAATGAGCCATGTCATCCTCCCTTGAGAACCAGGGCTCACCTACCCTCCTCATACTGCAGAGCCTGCGTCCCACAGCCCCTGCTTGTTCACCCTCTTCCTATGTGCAACCCCCGATGACCCTATATGGCCTGCGATGTCCTCTTGCCCCTGGCTATGAGAATACGTGACTGTTAAACTGCTCTCAATGTCCTCTGTCCACTGTCCCAGGTTGTGCACTTGGCAACATTCATAACCTCAGGGTGGGAATGTCTCCCTCACCCATGGGGTAATTAGGAGGTGACTATACCACTTTCTTGACCCAGGAAGGGAGCCCTCTGAACTGGAATTCAGAAGGGTCCTGTGGACTGAGTCCTTTGTCCCTTTGTAGAGAGAGTCAGGGAGAAACTTTAAGGGAATGAATCCTTTAGGGCTGAGCTAACTACCTGTATCCATTCCCTCTCTCTATCTGAGCTCTTCAGAATTCATAGAATCAG
>NW_025803993.1:0-7535 GCF_021613505.1 Equus quagga
TCAGTTGGATGCTGAGGTGCTACCAAAGTGCGAACAGCCCTCACTCCATCAGAGCAGGAACTCCTGTGGCTTCTCGATAGTGTGCTTCAAACAACAGACTTTAATTTGAAAAATGTTTAATTCTGGAGAGCAAAAGCTCTAAAATATGCTACTAAAGTTGATACAGACGTATTCATGTCAGTATTTACAGAAAAACTACAAAAAGGATATAAGTGGATAAAAAGTATATTAAACACTGAGGCCAAAAATGTAAGATTCTGTTGTTTGGCACTGGGAAGGTAAATAAGAATAACAAGTTCCTATGTTTAAAGACTTAATAAAGGTCATAAGATAGATAAATAATAGGTCTTGTTTAAACAAGATGGATAGCAATAAAAAGATTTTGGAATTTTTAATTTTCATTACAGGAATTTTCTTGATGAAATGTAAAAAAATGTCTTAAAACATGTTAGCAATGCAATCAGTAATTTTATAAGCGTGCTTATTGTTCCTATGGATAATAATGCTCTTCAAATCTCTCTTCAAAATAGCATACATTTGGTGAAATGCAAAGATCTACAGCAGTAATGTTTGTCATACTGATGTTTTTTTATATTTTAGGTACTCTGGGGGTGCAAAGGATTTTAGCACCTGTAGCTTGGATGACTTTAAACATTTTGCTTCACATTCTGGCCTTAACTGTCTTCATAATATCCTTCCTGATACACCAGTTTACAAACAGAGGAAGGTATGTGGCAATGGAGTCTTGGAAGCAGATGAACAATGTGACTGTGGCACTCTTGAGGTTAGTAGAAAGTTTTTCAAAGATTTTCCATTGCCTATATATGTGTATAGTAGTTGGAAAAGATGATATAGACCTTGTCTTTTAGGAAAATGAATTTTTAAAAGATCTTTGGGGAATACGGAAGCCTTTAGGTCTCCTGTTTGCTATTTTCTGAAGTGCAGAGCAAAGGTTCTTTAAATAATGTTTCGATTTCCTCAAATATTACCTTCTTACTTTCTTTAGTGTATGCTTCAGCTCCAAATTTATAATTAGTTATCACAAATAGTGTCTAAGGAGTTGAAGAAGTATGCCTTTAATAATAAGCAGTAACAAAAACAGACAAGAACATCTAAAGACTATAGACTATTACCAATGTGATAGAAAAATGCATAGTTTGCTAAAATAGGGAGAAAAAGTTTTGTATTGACAGGTGGCGCCAATTTAAAATATTTGAAAATTAATTCTGTCACTTGTATAAAATATAAAAATATAGACGAGTTTAAGAACATATTTAATAAAGACACTTCTAACAAAGTACTTGAAAAAATATAGAACTAAGATCAAATCAAAACAAAGATGAGAGATGATAGAGAAGGTGTTGACAACAAAGTGAAGTAGTCATATGAAAACTGTCAGAGATGGTACTTGTAAAATATGGAATATACTACACATGTAAATATATATTAAAATTTGAAAAATATATATTATATACAAATATATATATTTATATATGCTACATATATAATATTAAGTGGCACTGGAACACATCTAATAGAAGAAAGAAGCCAGAGCAGAGTTTACTCTTGAAAAACTGCAGCCGGAATAGGTAAGAATTGTGAAATTATGTCTTTCTAGCCTAAGGGTGCTCCTCCACCTCCACAGCTGTGGCCGAATTAAATGGCTGTGGAAAACTGCAGCCCTCCTGACTCAATGTGGCAGAGAACAGAGTTCAGAGATGAGAGCCACTAGAAACTTAAGGAGAAAATCCTGAAAGTGAGAGAATTGTGAAAGTTTAAGTCCTAAAATCTGATTATTAACTGTATAAATATGCATGGACCAGAAATACTCCATGGGGCAGAAAAGAATGGTGAGGCCCTTGAAAGACACATGTGTACCAGGTGAGCTCTGTGAGTTTGATGGGTATTTTTAAGAGAATATTTCTCAACTACATGCAACTCAGGCAGCAGAAATCTGATGACTTATTAGTTTCAGATATCGGAATATAGAGCCTGAGACTGGAACTGCAATTGGAAATTAAAGAGGAATCTTCAGAAACAAGGAAACTGCAGAAGATTGTATTCTGAAATCTAAGTGCTATCTCTGCCTAAATCCTTAGCTGAATGCTACATTATATCAGGGAATCAAGCTAAAAGTTCAGCAGCTGGCAGCCGTATGAGTTGAGCAGAGGTAGCTGCTGCACACTGTGGGGGAGACAAAGTTTACAGTTTATTCCCAGGCAACTTAATTCCCTGCAAGGAAAGCAAGTCTCCAGAATGACACAGCTGGATACAGTCATTGTATCATGTTATCTATAATGTCCAACTTATTAACCAAAAATTACTAGACATTCAGAGAAACAGAAAAGTGTGAACAACATTCAGGAAAATAGGCAGTTAAGGAAAACTGACTCTGAGAAGTCCAAGATATTGTATTTAGCAGATAAAGACTTCACAGTAGTTATTTTGAATGTTTTAAGAGAATTAAAGGAAATTATGCTCAAATAATTTAAGGAAAAATTAATATAATGAGTGAATAGTTTGGGATCTCAACAGATAAATGATTCTATTAAAACATATAAAAACATATAAACTTAAAGTCTAGAACTGAGAAGTACAATAACTGAAATGAAAAATTCATTGGATGGGCCCAAAAACAGATGAGAGATGTCAGAAGAAAGAATTAACGAACCTAACAGTAGAACAATAAGAATTATATAATCTATAGAGCAGAGAGAAAAAATGTTGAAGAAAAATGATCAAAACCTCAGGGACTTGACAGGAAATGTAAGTAGCCCAATATACCTGTAATTGGATTTCAAGATAAAGAAAAGAGAAGTGTGGCAGAAACAAAATATTTTTTAGGAACAATGCTTATTATTTTCCGTATTTGAAGAAAAACATTTACTTACATATCTAAGATGCTCAGATAACTACAAGTAGATAGAGGCAAAGAAAACCAATTCTATACACAGCAAAGTAAAACCTCCCAAAGCCCCAATATAAAGGAAAACCTTCATTGCAGCCTAAAAGTAGACACATTAGATGTGCGGTGCAATGATACAAAATGTAGCTGACTTCTTATCACAAATAATGGAGGTCAGTAGACTTTAGAATGACACACGTGCTGAAAGAAAAAAAAGTCAATGAAAAAAATTCTATACCCAAAGAAATTATCCTTTAAAATGGAAGCAAATAAAGTTAATGAGAGAATATGTCACCAGTAACTTGCCCTACAAAAAAATTCTAAGAATTTGAAATTTTTCAGGCTGAAAGGCCAAGGCAGTAGATGATTGTGTGATCTACAGAAAGAAAGATGAGCACAAAAAATGGTAAATATGTGGGTAAATATCAATAATTATGTTTATGTTTTCTCTTTTCTGCTCTTTATTTGACTGTGCTATATACATGTACACATATGTAAATATATATACACACTTATATACTATGCATTCATATATAAATACACATGCATATATAAATATGCATACACATGTACATAGATATGTGTATATTTATGTACATATAAAAACATGTGTATATATATGTACAAATGTGTATATACATTTAGACACAGATACATATATACATACACATATACATGTATATATACTTATCTGTATCTGTATAGCTACGTTATGCAATAACAATGATAGCACTAAAGATGGAAGTGTAAATTGAGATAAATATTGCAGAGTTTCTATAATTTACCTGAAAAAAAATCAGTATTAACTCTAAGTGCATTATGTAATTTAAAAATACCTACCATAAATACTAGAGCAAATATTGAAAAATTATGCAAAGAGATATAGCTAAAAAATCAATAGAGAAGTCAAAATGAAATGCTGGACATACTTCATACACAAAATAAGGCAAGAAAGGAAGAATCTTGGAACAAAAATAAGACAAGGAAAATATGAAACAAACAGCAAAATGACAAATTGAAATACACATATTAATAATTATATTAAATGTAAACAGGTAAAACACTGATCAAAAGGCACACATTGTCAGACTAGATACAAATCAAGAATCAATTACATGCTATCTGTAAAAGATACATTTTAAGCCCAAATGCCCTGTAAGGTAGGAAAAGAAAAGAATGGAAAAGGGTATAACAAGCAAACAGTAAATATAAGAGAACTGTAGTGACTATATTAGTATAAAGAGTAAACAAAGAGATATAGTAATCTTTTAAAATGATAAAAAGGTAAATATATAAAGAAGATATAACAATAAATATACATTTAAATTTATAAAAATATATCATATTTACACACAAACACATACACATGTTAGATCTTCAAATTTCATGAAGCAATCACTGATAAAACTAAAGGGAGAAAGAGGCAAATCCACTATTGTATTTGGAGGTTTACTTCGGATCTCTCAGCAATTGATAGAACAACTAGACAAAAAGTGAGTAAGGATGTAGAAGACCTGAAGAATACTATCAACCACCTTAATATAATTGATATTTACTGGCTACTATATTTAATAGCTAAATAAAAACATTCTTTTCAAGTGAACTTGGAATATTCATCAAGATAGAGTATATTCTGAGCCATGAAGTCAGTCTCAACATATTTATTTTGCATTGAGAATTAAATTAGAAATCAAGAATAATAAGATATCTTGAAAAGCCCCCAAATGTTTGGAAAATAAGCTATCACTTCTTAATGGCCCATGACTCAAAGAAGAAATCACAAAGGCAATTAGAATATATTTTTAACAGTATGCAAATGAAAACATATCAAAACTTATGAGCTTCAGCTAACACAGTGTTTTGAGTAAACTGTAAAGCTTTAAATGCTTATAATAGAGAATAAAAAATGTCTGAAGTAAATTATTTAGGATGCTACTTTAGGGAACTAGAATATTAGTCTAAATTAAATGCAAAATAAATAGAAGGAAGTAGTCATAAAATAAAAGCAAAAATCTGTGAGGTAGAAACCAAAGAATGAAAATCAATGAAAATAAAACTGGTGCTTTGGAAAAAATTAATCTACTTAATAGACCTTTCGCTGTGCTGATGAAAGGAAAATGAGACAAAAACTAATAATATCAGGAAAGAAAGAGGGCACATTACTACATATTCTACGTATATTAAAAATAAATATTAAAAAATACATAAATAAATTTTGCAATTTAGGTAAAATTGGCAAGTTTCTTAAAGGACTCAAATTATCACAAATGATATAAGGAGAAAATTTGAACAGCTCTATATTTAGTGAAGAAATTAAATTTGTAATTAACATATTTTCACATAGAAACACCAAACTCATATTACTTCACTAGTGAATTTTATCAAACATATATGGAAGAAATAATGCCATTATACATGAATCTTCTGATAATAGATGAAAGAGGCATTTTGCAACTCATTTCATAAAGTGAGTATTGGTCTGAAGTCAAAACTAGACAGGAAAATTAAAAGAAAAGAAAATCACACCAATATTCCTCATAAACAAAATATAAATAGTTTAACAAGTCTTGATCAAATAGGGTTTATCCCAGGAATACAAGGTTGTTTTAACATATGCAAGTCATTTAGTGTAACTGACCATAATAACAGAATAGTGGAGAAAAAAAAGCATTTGAGAAAATTTAGCACCAATTCATTATAACCTCTCCCAGAACTGGAGGAGTAGAAGAGAACCTCCTCACTCTAATAAAGTACATCTCTGAAAAAACTACAACTATCGTCATACTCACTAGTGAAAGACTCAATGTTTTCCCTTAATATCTGGAGCAAGGCAAAGATGTTCATTCTCACCACTTCCTTCAACATTGTAGTGGATGCTACAGCCATTGCAGTTCGACAAGATAAAGAAAGACATATGCTTTGAAAGGAAGAAGTAAAATTGTCTTTAATCAAACTCAATTTGGCCACGTGACTAGAGAATCCTAAGCAGTCTCCCCCCAAAAGCTACCAAAACTAATTAGTTGAATGCAAGTCACTGGATACAAGGTAAATCTAAAACAATTCAAACGGATTTCTATGTATAAGCAATAAACAAACAGAACATGAAACAAAAAGTACACTTCCATATACATTGTTTCAGAAAACATGAAACATATATACAGAAATTTTAACAGAATATGTGCAAGATCTGTAAAATAAAATCTTAAATTGCTCAGAGAAATGAAAGAAGATTGGAAGAACGGAGACATATCCCAGTTTCATGGATTGGAAGACACAATATTATTAAGATTTTAACTCTACATACGTTGGTCTATAGATTCAACACAATCCCAGTCTAAACACACTGATGTTTTGTACAAATTGACAAACTGATTCTGCAATTTATATGGAAATGCAAAGGACCCGGAATAGACAAAGCAATTAAAAGAAAAAGAAGAAAGGTGGAGCACATACACTGATTTTCTATAAATTTCAAAATTTTCTATAAGGATATGATAAAGACAATGTGATATTGACCAAAGCATAAATACATAGCTTAATGGAACAGTATAGAGAATCCAGAAATAAAATGATATTTATGTGGTCAATTGATTTTCTGCCAATATAATAAGGTAAGTCAATGGGTGAAGAAAATCTTTTCAACAAAAGTTTTGTGTGAATTGGATATCCATGTAATTAAAATAAACCTTGACTTCTCACCACACAATTAACTTGAGAATTTTGAGAAGATGGTGGCGTAGGAGGACTCTGAACTCACCTCCTCTCATGGATGTAACAAATCTACAACCAACTGTGGAATGATTACATATGAGAGAGGTGTGAAAACTAGATGGAAAGAACCCCCACAACAAGGGACAACACTGACAGAGGGGGAAGAGGCAGAAATACACCCGGGTAAGGAAAAGAAGCACATCCTAGCCACGGTTCTTCATGACTGGGAGCAATTGTAAAGGTAAGAAGCTTTTCCCAGAGGAGTGGAGATATCTGAGCAGGAGAGCTGTGCCACAGTAGGCATCCCAGCTTTTGAATTCAGCATAACTGAGATGAGTTCCCATGACACTTGGCTTTACTAGCTTTGAAAACCAATGAGAGAATACACCCAGAAAAACTATTGAACTTCAGAGAAAGAAAAGCTCTTAAAGGGCCCATGCACAGATTCACCTGTTCCGGAAACCAACACAAAGACACCAAAAAGAAAGCTTCAAAGTTCTTTGGTAAAAGAGACTCACTTGCTAAGCTCTGAGAACACCTCAGAGACGCAGGAGGCAGCTGGTCCCACCTCCCCAGGGACTGAGACACTGGCAGTGGCAATTATTGTGACCTACTTCAGTCATGCTCACATGAACACTGGCAGATACCATTGGATTTCTTCTTCTGACTTGTTAATGCAGGAGTTTGCCGTGCCCACTAGATCACCAATTTAATCCAGCTCAGCCAGGCAGACAACCACCCCAGGACTGGTCCCACCCACCAACAAGCCCTTGGGGAACTTGTGGGCCCATATGGGTGGAGTTTGTGGGGTCTCAGCTGTGAGGTGAGTGGGCCTGCCTTGGTGGAGCATGTGTGTGAGTCAGGCCAGTGTTGGAAGGATGTGTGGGCCTGTAGGCAGTGGGGCATGTCAGCTGCAGCA
>NW_025803994.1:0-7564 GCF_021613505.1 Equus quagga
ACAAGTCTGCTGCAGCTGACATGCCCCACTGCCTACAGGCCCACACACCCTGGCAACACTGGCCTGAGCCACGCACATACTCCACCAAGGCAGACCCACTCACCTCACTGCTGAGACCCCCACAAACCTCACCCATATGGGCCCAGAAGTTCCCCAAGGGCTTGTTGGTGGGTTGGTGCAGTCCTGGGGTGGTTGTCTGCCTGGCTGAGCTGGATTAAATTGGTGCTCTAGTGGGCAGGGCAAACTCCTGCACTAACAAGTCAGAAGAAGAAATCCAATGGTATCTGCCAGTGTCCATGTGAGCATGACTGAAGTAGGTCACAATAATGGCCACCGCCAGTGTCTCAGTCCCTGGGGAGGTGGGCCCAGCTGCCTCCTGCCTCTCTGAGATGCTCTCGGAGCTTAGCAAGTGAGTTTCTTTTACCAAAGAACTATGAAGCTTTCTTTTTGGTGTTTTTGTGTTGGTTTCCGGAACAGGTGAATCTGTACATGGGCCGTTTAAGAGCTTTTCTTTCTCTGAAGTTCAATAGTTTTTCTGGGTGTATTCTCTCATTGGTTTTCAAAGCTAATAAAGCCAAGTGTCATGGGAACTAATCTCAGTTATGCTGAATTCAAAGGCTAGGATGCCTACTGTGGCATAGCTCTCTTGCTCAGATCTCTCCACTCCTCTTGGAAAAGCTTCTTACCTTTACAATTGCTCCCAGTCATGAAGAACTATGGCTAGGATGTGCTTCTTTTCCTTAGCCAGGTGTATTTCTGCTTCTTCCCCCTCTGTCAGTGTTGTCCCTTGTTGTGGGGGGTTCTTTTCATCCAGTTTTCACACCTCTCTCATATGTAATCATTCCACAGGTAGTTGTAGATTTGTTACATCCATGAGAGAAGGTGAGTTCAGAGTCCTCCTACGCCACCATCTTCTCAGAATTCTCAAGTTAATTGCATGATGAGAGGTCAAGGTTTATTTTATTTACATGGATATCCAATTCACACAACACTTTTGTTGAAAAGATTTTCTTCACCCATTAAATTGCCTTATTATATTGGCAGAAAATCAATTGACCACATAAATATCATTTTATTTCTGGATTCTCTACACTGTTCTATTAAGCTATATATTTATGCTTTGGTCAATATCACATTGTCTTTATCATAGCCTTACAGAAAATTTTGAAATTTATAGAAACTTCGTGTATGTGCTCCACCTTTGTTCTTTTTCTTTTAATTGCTTTGTCTATTCCAGGTCCTTTGCATTTCCATATAAGTTGTAGAATCACTTTGTCAATTTCTACCAAAGATCAGCGGAGTTTAGACTGGGATTGTGTTGAATGTATAGACCAATGTATGTAGAGTTAAAATCTTAATAATATTGTGTCTTCCAATCCATGAAACTGGGATATGTCTCTGTTCTTCCAATCTTCTTTCATTTCTCTGAGCAATTTAAGTTTTTATTTTACAGGTCTTGCACATATTCTGTTAAAATTTCTGTATATATGTTTCATGTTTTTTGAAACAATGTATATGAAAGTGTACTTTTTGTTTCACATTCCATTTGTTTATTGCTTATACATAGAAATCCAACTGAATTGTTTTAGATTTACCTTCTATCCAGTGACTTGCATTCAACTAATTAGTTTTGGTAGCTTTTGGGGGAGATTGCTTAGGATTCTCTAGTCACGTGGCCAAATTGAGTTTGATTAAAGACAGTTTTACTTCTTCCTTTCAAAGCATATGTCTTTCTTTATCTCGTCCTACTGCAATGGCTGTAGCATCCACTACAATGTTGAAGGAAGTGGTGAGAGTGAACATCTTTGCCTTCTCCAGATATTAAGGGAAAACATTGAGTCTTTCACTAGTGAGTATGACGATAGTTGTAGGGTTTTCAGAGATGTACTTTATTAGAGAGAGGAGGTTCTCTTCTACTCCTTGAGTTCTGAGAGAGGTTATAATGAATTGGCGCTAAATTTTCTCAAATGATTTTTTTCTTAACTATTCTGTTGTTATGGTGACTTACATTGAATGACTTGCATATGTTAAAACAATCTTGTATTCTTGTGATAAACCCTATTTGATCAAGACTTATTAAACTATTTATATGTTGTTCACGAGGAATATTGGTGTGATTTTCTTTTCTTTTAATTTTCCTGTCTAGTTTTGACTTCAGACCAATACTCACTTTCTGAAATGAGTTGCAAAATGCCTCTTTAATCTATTATCAGAAGATCCATGTATAATGGCATTATTTCTTCCATATATGTTTGATAAAATTCACTAGTGAAGTAATATGAATTTGGAGTTACTTTTTGAAAATATGTTAATTACAAATTTAATTTCTTCACTAAATATAGACCTGTTCAAATTTTCTCTTCTTATATCATTTGTGATAATCTGAGTCTTTTAAGAAACTTGCCAATTTTACCTAAGTTGAAAAATTTATTTTTGTAGTTTTTAATATTTCTTATTTTTAATGCATGTAGAATATGTAGCAATGTGCCCTCTTTCATTCCTGATACTATTAGTTTTTGTCTCATTTTTCTTTCATCAGCACAGCGAGAGGTTTATTAAGTATATTGATTTTTTCCAAAGCACCAGTTTTTATTTTCATTGATTTTCATTCTCTGGTTTCTACCTCACTGATTTTTGCTTTTATCTTTATCACTACTTCCTTCTATTTATTTTGCATTTAATTTAGACTAATATTCTAGTTCCCTAAAGTAGCATTCTAAATAATTTATTTCAGATGTTTTTTATTCTCTATTATAAGCATTTAAAGCTTTATAGTTTACTCAAAACACTGTGTTAAGTGAATCTCATAGGTTTTGACATGTTTTCATTTGCATACTGTTAAAATATATTCTAATTGCCTCTGTGATTTCTTCTTTGAGTCATGGGCCATTAAGAAGTGATAGCTTATTTTCCAAATATTTGGGGGCTTTTCAAGATATCTTATTGTTCTTGATTTCTAATTTAATTCTCAATGCAAAATAACTATGTTGAGATTGACTTCATGGCTCAGAATATACTCTATCTTGATGAATATGTCAAGTGCACTTGAAAAGAATGTTTTTATTTAGTTCTTAAATATAGTATCCAGTAAATATCAATTATATTAAGGTGGTTGATAGTATTGTTCAGGTCTTCTAGATCCTTACTCACTTTTTGTCTAGTTGTTCTATCAACTGCTGAGAGATCCAAAGTAAACCTCCAAATACAATAGTGGATTCTCCCATTTCTCCCTTTAGTTTTATCAGTGATTGCTTCAAGAAATTTGAAGATCTAATATGTGTATGTGTTTGTGTGTAAATATGATGCATTTTTATAAATTTAAATGTATATTTATTGTTGTTATATCTTCTTTATATATTTACCTTTTTATCATTTTAAAAGATTAGTATATCTGTGTGTTTACTCTTTATACTAATATAGTCACTACAGCTCTTTTATATTTACTGTTTGCTTGTTATACCCTTTTCCATTCTTTTTTTTTTTTTTTTTTTACCTTACAGGGCATTTGGGCTTAAAATGTATCTTTTACAGATAGCATGTAATTGATTCTTGATTTTTATCTAGTCTGACAATCTGTGCCTTTTGATCAGTGTTTTGCCTATTTACATTTAATATAATTATTAATATGCGTGTATTTCAATTTGTCATTTTGCTGTTTGTTTTCTACTTGCCTTGTCTTATTTTTGTTCCAGATTCTTCCTTTCTTGCCTTATTTTGTGTTTGAAGTATGTCCAGTATTTCATTTTGACTTCTCTATTGGTTTTTTAGCTATATCGCTTTGCATATTTTTTTAATATTTGCTCTAGTATTTACAGTAAGTATTTTTAAAGTACATAATGCACTTAGAGTTGATACTTATTTTTTTCAGGTAAATTATGGAAACTCTGCAATATTTATTTCAATTTACCCTTCCATCTTTAGTGCTATCATTGTTATTGTATAGACGTAGCTATACAGATACACATAAGTAGATATACACGTATATGTGTATGTATATATGTATTTCTGTCTATATGTATATACACATATGTACATATATACATATGTGTGTATATGTACACAAATATACACATATCTATGTACATATGTATGCATATTTATATGTGCATGTGTATGTGTATTTATGTATGAATGCATAGTATATAAGTGCGTATATATATTTACCTATGTGTGCATGTATATAGCATAGCCAAATAAAGAGCAGAAAAGAGAAAACATACACATACTTATTGATATTTACCCACATATTTAGCATTTCTTGTGCTCATCTTTCTTTCTGTGGATCAAACAATCATCTTCTGCCTTGGCTTTCAGCCTGAAAAATTTCAAATTCTTTGAATTTTTTGTTGGGCAAGTTACTGGTGACATATTCTCTCAGCTTTTGCTTAACTGAGAATAACTTTATTTGGTTCCATTTTACAGGATAATTTCTTTGGGTATAGAATTTTTGGTCGTTGATTTTTTTTTCTTTCAGCACTTTTGTCATTCGAAAGTCTACTGACCTCCATTATTTGTGATAAGTCAGCTAGATTTTGTATCATTGCACCGTATATCTAATGTGTCTATTTTTAGGCTGCAATGACGGTTTTCTTTTATATTGGGGCTTTGGGAGGTTTTACTTTGCTGTGTATAGAATTGGTTTTCTTTGTGTCTATCTGCATGTAGTTATCTGAGTGTCTCAGATATGTAAATAAATGTTTTTCTTCAAATATGGCAAACAGTAAGCATCATTCCTAAAAATATTTTGTTTCTGCCACACTTCTCTTTTCTTTATCTTGAAATCCAATTACAGGTATATTGGGCTACTTAACACTTCCTGTCAAGTCCCTGAGGTTTTGATCATTTTTCTTCAACTTTTTTTCTCTCTGCTCTATAGATTATATAATTCTTATTGTTCTACTGTCAGGTTCATTGATTCTTTCTTCTGATATCTCTTATCTGCTTTTGGGCTCATCCAATGAATTTTTCATTTCAGTTATTGTACTTTTCACTTCTAGACTTTAAGTTTATATGTTTTTATAGTCATTTATCTGTTGAGATCCCAAACTATTCACTCATTATATTAATTTTTCCTTAAATTATTTGAGCATAATTTCCTTTAATTCTCTAAGAACATTCAAAATAACTACTGTGAAGTCTTCATCTGCTAAATACAATATCTTGGACTTCTCAGAGTCAGTTTCCCTTAATTGCCCATTTTCCTGAATGTTGTTCACACTTTCCTGTTTCTTGGAATGTCTAGTAATTTTTGGTTAATAAGTTAGACATTATAGATGAAATGATATAATGACTGTATCCAGCTGTGCCCTTCTGGAGATTTGCTTTCCTTGCAGGGAATTAAGTTGCCTGGGAATAAACTGTAAACTTTGTCTCCCCCACAGTGTGCAGCAGCTATCTCTGCTCAACTCATACGGCTGCCAGCCACTGAATTTTTAGCTTGATTCCCTGATATAATGTAGCATTCAGCTAAGGATTTAGGCAGAGATAGCACTTAGATTTCAGAATACAATCTTCTGTAGTTTCATTGTTTCTGAAGATTCCCCTTTAATTTCCAATTGCAGTTCCAGTCTCAGGCTCTATATTCTGATATCTGAAACCAATAAGCCATCAGATTTCTGCTGCCTGAGTTGCATGTAGTTGGGAAATATTCTCTTAAAAAACCCCATCAAACTCACAGAGCTCCCCTGGTACATGTGTGTCTTTCAAGAGCCTCACCCTTCTTTTCTGCCCCATGGAGTATTTCTGGTCCATGCATATGTATACAGTTAATAATCAGATTTTAGGACTTAAACTTTCACAATTCTCTCACTTTCAGGATTTTCTCCTTAACTTTCTAGTGGCTCTCATCTCTGCACTCTATTCTCTGCCACATTGAGTCAGGAGGGCTGCAGTTTTCCACAGCCATTTAATTTGGCCACAGCTGTGGAGGTGGAGGAGCACCCTTAGGCTAGAAAGACATAGTTTCACAATTCTTACCTATTCCAGCTGCAGTTTTTCAAGAGTAAATTACCCTCTGGCTTCTTTCTTCTATTAGATGTGTTCTGATGCCATTTAATAATATATATATGTAGCATATGTAAATATATATATTTGTATATAATATACATTTTTTATATTTTAATTTATATGTATATACAATATATTCCATATTTTACAAGTACCATCTCTGACAGTTTCCATATGACTACTTCACTTTGTTGTCAACACCTTGTCTATCATCTCTCATCTTTGTTTTGATTTGATCTTAGTTCTATATTTTTTCAAGTACTTTTTTAGCAGTGTCTTTATTAAACGTGTTCTTAAACTCGTCTATAGTTATATTTTCTACAAGTGACATAATTAATTTTCAAATATTTTTAATTGGCATCACCTGTCAATACAAAACATTTTCTCCCTATTTTAGCAAACTATGCATTTTGCTATCCCATTGGGAATAGTCTATAGTCTTTAGATGTTCTCGTCTGTTTTTGTTACTGCTTATTATTAAAGGTAAACTTCTTCAACTCCTTAGACACTGTTTGTGAAAACTAATTATAAATTTGGAGCTGAAGTATACACTAAAGAAAGTCAGAAGGTAATATCTGAGGACATTGAAACATTATTTAAAGAACCTTTGCTCTGCACTTCAAAAGATAGCAAACAGGAGACTTAAAGGCTTCCATATTCCCCAAAGTTGTTTATAAAATTCATTTTCCTAAAAGACAAGGTCTTTACCATCTTTCCCAACTACTATACACATATATAGGAAATGAAAAATCTTTGAAAAACTTTCTACTAACCTCAAGAGTGCCACAGTCACATTGTTCATCTGCTTCCAAGACTCCATTGCCACATACCTTCCTCTGTTTGTAAACTGGTGTATCAGGAAGGATATTATGAAGACACTTAAGGCCAGAATGTGAAGCAAAATGTTTAAAGTCATCCAAGCTACAGGTACTAAAGTCCTTTGCACCCCCAGAGTACCTAAAATATCAAAAAACATCAGTATGACAAACATTATTGCTGTAGATCTTTGCATTTCACCAAATGTATGCTATTTTGAAGAGAGACTTAAAGAGCCTTATTATTCATGGAAACAATAAGCACACTTATAAAAACACTGATTGCATTGCTAACATGTTTTAAGACATTTTTTACATTTCATCAAGAAAATTCTTGTAATAAAAATTAAAAATTCCAAAACCTTTTTATTGCTATCCATCTTGTTTAAACAAGACCTATTATTTATCTATCTTATGACCTTTATTAAGTCTTTAAACATAGGAACTGTGTTATTCTTGTTTACCTTCCCAGTGCCAAACAACAGAATCTTACATTTTTGGCCTCAGTGTTTAATATACTTTTTATTCACTTATATCCTTTTTGTACTTTTTCTGTAAATACTGATATGAACACGTCTGTATTAACTTTAGTAGCATATTTTAGAGCTTTTGCTCTCCAGAATTAAACATTTTTCAAATGAAAGTCTGTTATTTGAAGCACACTATGGGAGAGGCCACAGGAGTGCCTGCTCTGACGGAGTGAGGGCTGTTCGCACTTTGGTAGCACCTCAGCATCCAACTGA
>NW_025803995.1:0-7564 GCF_021613505.1 Equus quagga
TCAGTTGGATGCTGAGGTGCTACCAAAGTGCGAACAGCCCTCACTCCGTCAGAGCAGGCACTCCTGTGGCCTCTCCCATAGTGTGCTTCAAATAACAGACTTTCATTTGAAAAATGTTTAATTCTGGAGAGCAAAAGCTCTAAAATATGCTACTAAAGTTAATACAGACGTGTTCATATCAGTATTTACAGAAAAAGTACAAAAAGGATATAAGTGAATAAAAAGTATATTAAACACTGAGGCCAAAAATGTAAGATTCTGTTGTTTGGCACTGGGAAGGTAAACAAGAATAACACAGTTCCTATGTTTAAAGACTTAATAAAGGTCATAAGATAGATAAATAATAGGTCTTGTTTAAACAAGATGGATAGCAATAAAAAGGTTTTGGAATTTTTAATTTTTATTACAAGAATTTTCTTGATGAAATGTAAAAAATGTCTTAAAACATGTTAGCAATGCAATCAGTGTTTTTATAAGTGTGCTTATTGTTTCCATGAATAATAAGGCTCTTTAAGTCTCTCTTCAAAATAGCATACATTTGGTGAAATGCAAAGATCTACAGCAATAATGTTTGTCATACTGATGTTTTTTGATATTTTAGGTACTCTGGGGGTGCAAAGGACTTTAGTACCTGTAGCTTGGATGACTTTAAACATTTTGCTTCACATTCTGGCCTTAAGTGTCTTCATAATATCCTTCCTGATACACCAGTTTACAAACAGAGGAAGGTATGTGGCAATGGAGTCTTGGAAGCAGATGAACAATGTGACTGTGGCACTCTTGAGGTTAGTAGAAAGTTTTTCAAAGATTTTTCATTTCCTATATATGTGTATAGTAGTTGGGAAAGATGGTAAAGACCTTGTCTTTTAGGAAAATGAATTTTATAAACAACTTTGGGGAATATGGAAGCCTTTAAGTCTCCTGTTTGCTATCTTTTGAAGTGCAGAGCAAAGGTTCTTTAAATAATGTTTCAATGTCCTCAGATATTACCTTCTGACTTTCTTTAGTGTATACTTCAGCTCCAAATTTATAATTAGTTTTCACAAACAGTGTCTAAGGAGTTGAAGAAGTTTACCTTTAATAATAAGCAGTAACAAAAACAGACGAGAACATCTAAAGACTATAGACTATTCCCAATGGGATAGCAAAATGCATAGTTTGCTAAAATAGGGAGAAAATGTTTTGTATTGACAGGTGATGCCAATTAAAAATATTTGAAAATTAATTATGTCACTTGTAGAAAATATAACTATAGACGAGTTTAAGAACACGTTTAATAAAGACACTGCTAAAAAAGTACTTGAAAAAATATAGAACTAAGATCAAATCAAAACAAAGATGAGAGATGATAGACAAGGTGTTGACAACAAAGTGAAGTAGTCATATGGAAACTGTCAGAGATGGTACTTGTAAAATATGGAATATATTGTATATACATATAAATTAAAATATAAAAAATGTATATTATATACAAATATATATATTTACATATGCTACATATATATATTATTAAATGGCATCAGAACACATCTAATAGAAGAAAGAAGCCAGAGGGTAATTTACTCTTGAAAAACTGCAGCTGGAATAGGTAAGAATTGTGAAACTATGTCTTTCTAGCCTAAGGGTGCTCCTCCACCTCCACAGCTGTGGCCAAATTAAATGGCTGTGGAAAACTGCAGCCCTCCTGACTCAATGTGGCAGAGAATAGAGTGCAGAGATGAGAGCCACTAGAAAGTTAAGGAGAAAATCCTGAAAGTGAGAGAATTGTGAAAGTTTAAGTCCTAAAATCTGATTATTAACTGTATACATATGCATGGACCAGAAATACTCCATGGGGCAGAAAAGAAGGGTGAGGCTCTTGAAAGACACACATGTACCAGGGGAGCTCTGTGAGTTTGATGGGGTTTTTTAAGAGAATATTTCCCAACTACATGCAACTCAGGCAGCAGAAATCTGATGGCTTATTGGTTTCAGATATCAGAATATAGAGCCTGAGACTGGAACTGCAATTGGAAATTAAAGGGGAATCTTCAGAAACAATGAAACTACAGAAGATTGTATTCTGAAATCTAAGTGCTATCTCTGCCTAAATCCTTAGCTGAATGCTACATTATATCAGGGAATCAAGCTAAAAATTCAGTGGCTGGCAGCCGTATGAGTTGAGCAGAGATAGCTGCTGCACACTGTGGGGGAGACAAAGTTTACAGTTTATTCCCAGGCAACTTAATTCCCTGCAAGGAAAGCAAATCTCCAGAAGGGCACAGCTGGATACAGTCATTATATCATTTCATCTATAATGTCTAACTTATTAACCAAAAATTACTAGACATTCCAAGAAACAGGAAAGTGTGAACAACATTCAGGAAAATGGGCAATTAAGGGAAACTGACTCTGAGAAGTCCAAGATATTGTATTTAGCAGATGAAGACTTCACAGTAGTTATTTTGAATGTTCTTAGAGAATTAAAGGAAATTATGCTCAAATAATTTAAGGAAAAATTAATATAATGAGTGAATAGTTTGGGATCTCAACAGATAAATGACTATAAAAACATATAAACTTAAAGTCTAGAAGTGAAAAGTACAATAACTGAAATGAAAAATTCATTGGATGAGCCCAAAAGCAGATAAGAGATATCAGAAGAAAGAATCAATGAACCTGACAGTAGAACAATAAGAATTATATAATCTATAGAGCAGAGAGAAAAAAAGTTGAAGAAAAATGATCAAAACCTCAGGGACTTGACAGGAAGTGTTAAGTAGCCCAATATACCTGTAATTGGATTTCAAGATAAAGAAAAGAGAAGTGTGGCAGAAACAAAATATTTTTAGGAATGATGCTTACTGTTTGCCATATTTGAAGAAAAACATTTATTTACATATCTGAGACACTCAGATAACTACATGCAGATAGACACAAAGAAAACCAATTCTATACACAGCAAAGTAAAACCTCCCAAAGCCCCAATATAAAAGAAAACCGTCATTGCAGCCTAAAAATAGACACATTAGATATACGGTGCAATGATACAAAATCTAGCTGACTTATCACAAATAATGGAGGTCAGTAGACTTTCGAATGACAAAAGTGCTGAAAGAAAAAAAAATCAACGACCAAAAATTCTATACCCAAAGAAATTATCCTGTAAAATGGAACCAAATAAAGTTATTCTCAGTTAAGCAAAAGCTGAGAGAATATGTCACCAGTAACTTGCCCAACAAAAAATTCAAAGAATTTGAAATTTTTCAGGCTGAAAGCCAAGGCAGAAGATGATTGTTTGATCCACAGAAAGAAAGATGAGCACAAGAAATGCTAAATATGTGGGTAAATATCAATAAGTATGTGTATGTTTTCTCTTTTCTGCTCTTTATTTGGCTATGCTATATACATGCACACATAGGTAAATATATATACGCACTTATATACTATGCATTCATACATAAATACACATACACATGCACATATAAATATGCATACATATGTACATAGATATGTGTATATTTGTGTACATATACACACATATGTATATATGTACATATGTGTATATACATATAGACAGAAATACATATATACATACACATATACGTGTATATCTACTTATGTGTATCTGTATAGCTACGTCTATACAATAACAATGATAGCACTAAAGATGGAAGGGTAAATTGAAATAAATATTGCAGAGTTTCCATAATTTACCTGAAAAAAATAAGTATCAACTCTAAGTGCATTATGTACTTTAAAAATACTTACTGTAAATACTAGAGCAAATATTAAAAAAATATGCAAAGCGATATAGCTAAAAAACCAATAGAGAAGTCAAAATGAAATACTGGACATACTTCAAACACAAAATAAGGCAAGAAAGGAAGAATCTGGAACAAAAATAAGACAAGGCAAGTAGAAAACAAACAGCAAAATGACAAATTGAAATACACGCATATTAATAATTATATTAAATGTAAATAGGCAAAACACTGATCAAAAGGCACAGATTGTCAGACTAGATAAAAATCAAGAATCAATTACATGCTATCTGTAAAAGATACATTTTAAGCCCAAATGCCCTGTAAGGTAAAAAAAAAAAAAAAAAAAGAATGGAAAAGGGTATAACAAGCAAACAGTAAATATAAAAGAGCTGTAGTGACTATATTAGTATAAAGAGTAAACACACAGATATACTAATCTTTTAAAATGATAAAAAGGTAAATATATAAAGAAGATATAACAACAATAAATATACATTTAAATTTATAAAAATGCATCATATTTACACACAAACACATACACATATTAGATCTTCAAATTTCTTGAAGCAATCACTGATAAAACTAAAGGGAGAAATGGGAGAATCCACTATTGTATTTGGAGGTTTACTTTGGATCTCTCAGCAGTTGATAGAACAACTAGACAAAAAGTGAGTAAGGATCTAGAAGACCTGAACAATACTATCAACCACCTTAATATAATTGATATTTACTGGATACTATATTTAAGAACTAAATAAAAACATTCTTTTCAAGTGCACTTGACATATTCATCAAGATAGAGTATATTCTGAGCCATGAAGTCAATCTCAACATAGTTATTTTGCATTGAGAATTAAATTAGAAATCAAGAACAATAAGATATCTTGAAAAGCCCCCAAATATTTGGAAAATAAGCTATCACTTCTTAATGGCCCATGACTCAAAGAAGAAATCACAGAGGCAATTAGAATATATTTTAACAGTATGCAAATGAAAACATGTCAAAACCTATGAGATTCACTTAACACAGTGTTTTGAGTAAACTATAAAGCTTTAAATGCTTATAATAGAGAATAAAAAACATCTGAAATAAATTATTTAGAATGCTACTTTAGGGAACTAGAATATTAGTCTAAATTAAATGCAAAATAAATAGAAGGAAGTAGTGATAAAGATAAAAGCAAAAATCAGTGAGGTAGAAACCAGAGAATGAAAATCAATGAAAATAAAAACTGGTGCTTTGGAAAAAATCAATATACTTAATAAACCTCTCGCTGTGCTGATGAAAGAAAAATGAGACAAAAACTAATAGTATCAGGAATGAAAGAGGGCACATTGCTACATATTCTACATGCATTAAAAATAAGAAATATTAAAAACTACAAAAATAAATTTTTCAACTTAGGTAAAATTGGCAAGTTTCTTAAAAGACTCAGATTATCACAAATGATATAAGAAGAGAAAATTTGAACAGGTCTATATTTAGTGAAGAAATTAAATTTGTAATTAACATATTTTCAAAAAGTAACTCCAAATTCATATTACTTCACTAGTGAATTTTATCAAACATATATGGAAGAAATAATGCCATTATACATGGATCTTCTGATAATAGATTAAAGAGGCATTTTGCAACTCATTTCAGAAAGTGAGTATTGGTCTGAAGTCAAAACTAGACAGGAAAATTAAAAGAAAAGAAAATCACACCAATATTCCTCGTGAACAACATATAAATAGTTTAATAAGTCTTGATCAAATAGGGTTTATCACAAGAATACAAGATTGTTTTAACATATGCAAGTCATTCAATGTAAGTCACCATAACAACAGAATAGTTAAGAAAAAAATCATTTGAGAAAATTTAGCGCCAATTCATTATAACCTCTCTCAGAACTCAAGGAGTAGAAGAGAACCTCCTCTCTCTAATAAAGTACATCTCTGAAAACCCTACAACTATCGTCATACTCACTAGTGAAAGACTCAATGTTTTCCCTTAATATCTGGAGAAGG
Organism: Equus quagga; assembly: GCF_021613505.1. NCBI lineage: Eukaryota > Metazoa > Chordata > Mammalia > Perissodactyla > Equidae > Equus > Equus quagga. The sequence continues at coordinate 5,757 of NW_025803995.1, forward strand.
CAAAGATGTTCACTCTCACCACTTCCTTCAACATTGTAGTGGATGCTACAGCCATTGCAGTAGGACGAGATAAAGAAAGACATATGCTTTGAAAGGAAGAAGTAAAACTGTCTTTAATCAAACTCAATTTGGCCACGTGACTAGAGAATCCTAAGCAATCTCCCCCAAAAGCTACCAAAACTAATTAGTTGAATGCAAGTCACTGGATAGAAGGTAAATCTAAAACAATTCAGTTGGATTTCTATGTATAAGCAATAAACAAATGGAATGTGAAACAAAAAGTACACTTTCATATACATTGTTTCAAAAAACATGAAACATATATACAGAAATTTTAACAGAATATGTGCAAGACCTGTAAAATAAAAACTTAAATTGCTCAGAGAAATGAAAGAAGATTGGAAGAACAGAGACATATCCCAGTTTCATGGATTGGAAGACACAATATTATTAAGATTTTAACTCTACATACATTGGTCTATACATTCAACACAATCCCAGTCTAAACTCCGCTGATCTTTGGTAGAAATTGACAAAGTGATTCTACAACTTATATGGAAATGCAAAGGACCTGGAATAGACAAAGCAATTAAAAGAAAAAGAACAAAGGTGGAGCACATACACGAAGTTTCTATAAATTTCAAAATTTTCTGTAAGGCTATGATAAAGACAATGTGATATTGACCAAAGCATAAATATATAGCTTAATAGAACAGTGTAGAGAATCCAGAAATAAAATGATATTTATGTGGTCAATTGATTTTCTGCCAATATAATAAGGCAATTTAATGGGTGAAGAAAATCTTTTCAACAAAAGTGTTGTGTGAATTGGATATCCATGTAAATAAAATAAACCTTGACCTCTCATCATGCAATTAACTTGAGAATTCTGAGAAGATGGTGGCGTAGGAGGACTCTGAACTCACCTTCTCTCATGGATGTAACAAATCTACAACTACCTGTGGAATGATTACATATGAGAGAGGTGTGAAAACTGGATGAAAAGAACCCCCCACAACAAGGGACAACACTGACAGAGGGGGAAGAAGCAGAAATACACCTGGCTAAGGAAAAGAAGCACATCCTAGCCATAGTTCTTCATGACTGGGAGCAATTGTAAAGGTAAGAAGCTTTTCCAAGAGGAGTGGAGAGATCTGAGCAAGAGAGCTATGCCACAGTAGGCATCCTAGCCTTTGAATTCAGCATAACTGAGATTAGTTCCCATGACACTTGGCTTTATTAGCTTTGAAAACCAATGAGAGAATACACCCAGAAAAACTATTGAACTTCAGAGAAAGAAAAGCTCTTAAACGGCCCATGTACAGATTCACCTGTTCCGGAAACCAACACAAAAACACCAAAAAGAAAGCTTCATAGTTCTTTGGTAAAAGAAACTCACTTGCTAAGCTCCGAGAGCATCTCAGAGAGGCAGGAGGCAGCTGGGCCCACCTCCCCAGGGACTGAGACACTGGCGGTGGCCATTATTGTGACCTACTTCAGTCATGCTCACATGGACACTGGCAGATACCATTGGATTTCTTCTTCTGACTTGTTAGTGCAGGAGTTTGCCCTGCCCACTAGAGCACCAATTTAATCCAGCTCAGCCAGGCAGACAACCACCCCAGGACTGCACCAACCCACCAACAAGCCCTTGGGGAACTTCTGGGCCCATATGGGTGAGGTTTGTGGGGGTCTCAGCAGTGAGGTGAGTGGGTCTGCCTTGGTGGAGTATGTGCGTGGCTCAGGCCAGTGTTGCCAGGGTGTGTGGGCCTGTAGGCAGTGGGGCATGTCAGCTGCAGCAGACTTGT
>NW_025803996.1:0-4987 GCF_021613505.1 Equus quagga
ACTTCCCCAGGGTCCCTGGTTTCCAAGGAGAAATCCACAGGCATTCACATTGCTCTTCTTCAGGTAATGAGCTATTTTTCTCTGGCTGTTTTCAAGATATTTTTCCCTTGTCTTTAGTGTATACCAGTCTTGGATTTCTTCAGATACACCCTGTTTGGCTTTCATTGAGCTTCTTGGATCTGTGGACAAAAGTCTTCTGCAAAATTTGGGAAGTTCTCAGTCATTGTTTTCAACTCTTTTTCAGTACTGCCCACTTTCTGCTGTCCATCTTGCATTCTGACACAAATGTTAGATCGTTTCTCTTGTCCCAGAAGTCCCTGAGGCTCTTCGATTTTTTTCAGTCTTTGTTCTCTCTGTTGTTCAGATTAGACAATTCCAGTTGTTCTGTCTTTAAGTTCACTGAATCTTTCCTCTGCTCTTGAGCTCATGTAGGCAGTTTTTAAAATTTGAGTATGGTATTTTTTAATTCTGAAATTTTCATTTTGTTCTTTATACAGTCACGCGTCGCTTAGCGACAGGATCCGTTCTGAGAAAGTTGTCATTAGGAGATTTTGTCCTGTGAACATCGCAGATTGTACTTACACACACCTAGATGGTATAGCCTACTTCACTCCTAGGCTCTACGGTACTGATCTTATGGGACCATGGTCATATATGTGGTCCATTGCTAACTGAAATGTCATGGTGCAGTGCATGCCTGTATAAAGATATCTTTTTTTTTTTTGGCTGGATTTCAATCTTTTCTTTCTGTTTGGGAGTGTTATTGTTTGTTAGAGCATTTTTATAGTAGTTGCTTTGAAGTCTGGTACATAATTGTAACATCTGTGTTATTTCAGCATTGGTATCTGTTGCTTATCTTTTTTTTTTTTTATTGAGTTATTGATAGGTTACAATCTTGTGAAATTTCAATTGTACGTTAATGTTTGTCAGTCATGTTGTAGGTGCACCACTTCACCCTTTGTGCCCACCCCCCACCCCACCTTTCCCCTGGTATCCACTAAACTGTTCTTGGTCCATAGTTTTAAATTCCTCATATGAGTGGAGTCATACACAGATTATCTTTCTCTTGCTGGCTTATTTCACTTAACATAATTCTCTCAAGGTCCATCCATGTTATTGCAAATGGAATGATTTTGTTCTGTTTTGCAGCTGAGTAGTATTCCATTGTATATATGTACCACATCTTCTTTATCCATTCGTCTGTTGATGGGCACTTAGGTTGCTTCCACGTCTTGGCTATTGTAAACAGTGCTGCAATAAACATTGGGGTGCACAGGACTTTTGGGATTGCTGACTTCAGGCTCTTTGGATAAATACCCAGTAGTGGGATGGCTGGATCGTATGGTAGTTCTATTTTTAGTTTTTTGAGGAATCTCCATACTGTTTTCCATAGTGGCTGCAGCAGTTTGCATTCCCACCAGCAGTGTATGAGGGTTCCTTTTTCTCCGCAACCTCTCCAACATTTGTTGCTATCAGTTTTAGATATTTTTGTCATTCTAACGGGTGTAAGGTGATATCTTAGTGTAGTTTTGATTTGCATTTCCCTGATGATCAGCGATGATGAGCATCTTTTCATGTGCCTATTGGCCATCAGTATATCTTCTTTGGAGAAATGTCTGTTCATGTCTCCAGCCCATTTTTTGATTGGGTTGTTTGATGTTTTGTGATTGAGTTGCGAGAGTTCTTTATATATTAAGGATATTAAGCCTTTGTCAGATATATGACTTGCAAATATTTTTTCCCAGTTAGTGGGTTGTTTTTTTGTTTCAATCCTGTTTTCATTTGCCTTGAAAAAGCTCTTTAATCTGATGAAGTCCCATTTGTTTATTCTTTCTATTGTTTCCCTTCTCTGAGAAGGCATGGTGTCTGAAAAGATCCTTTTAATACTGATGTCAAAGAGTGTACTGCCTACGTTTTCTTCCAGAAGCCTTATGGTTTCAGGTCTCGCCTTTAGGTCTTTAATCCATTTTGAGTTTATTTTGGTGAATGGTGAAAAAGAATGGTCAATTTTCATTCTGTTACATGTGGCTTTCCAGTTTTCCCAGCACCATTTGTTGAAAAGACTTTCTTTTCTCCATTGTATGCCCTCATCTCCTTTGTCAAAGATAAGCTGTCCATAGATGTGTGGTTTTATTTCTGGGCTTTCAATTTTGTTCCATTGATCTGTGCACCTGTTTTTGTACCAGTACCATGCTGTTTTGATTACTGTAGCTTTGTAGTATGTTTTGAAGTCAGGGATTGTGATGCCTCCCGTTTTGTTCTTTTTTCTCAGGATTGCTTTAGCAATTCGGGGTCTTTTGTTGCCCCATATGAATTTTAGGATTCTTTGTTCTAATTCTGTAAAGAATGTCATTGGGATTCTGATTGGGATGGCGTTGAATCTGTAGATTGCTTTAGGTAGAATGGACATTTTAACTATGTTTATTCTTCCAATCCATGTACATGGAATGTCTTTCCATCTCCTTATGTCGTCATCCAATTCTCTCAGAAAGGCCTTGTAATTTTCATTATATAGGTCCTTCGCTTCCTTAGTTAAGTTTACCCCAAGGTATTTTATTCTTTTTGTTGCGATTGTGAATGGTATTGTATTCTTGAGTTCTTTTTCTGTTGGTTCATTACTGGAGTATAGAAATGCTACTGATTTATGCAAATTGATTTTATACCCTGCAACTTTGCTGTAGTTGTTGATTACTTCTAAGAGTTTTCCAATGGCTTCTTTGGGGTTTTCTATATATAAGATCATGTTGTCTGCAAACAGCAAGAGTTTCACTTCTTCCCTCCCTATTTGGATTCCTTTTATTCCTTTTTCTTGCCTGATTGCTCTGGCCAGGACCTCCAGTACTATGTTAAATAAGAGTGGTGATAGAGGGCATCCTTGTCTTGTTCCTGTTTTCAGGGAGATGGGGTTCAGTTTTTGCCCATTGAGTATGATGTTGGCTATGGGTTTGTCATATATGGCCTTTATTATGTTGAGGTAGTTTCCTTCTATGCCCATTTTGTTCAGAGTTTTTATCATAAATGGCTGTTGGATCTTGTCAAATGCCTTCTCTGCATCTATTGAGATGATCATGTGGTTTTTATTCCTCAGTTTGTTGATGTGGTGTATCACGTTGATTGATTTGCAGATGTTGAACCATCCCTGTGTCCCTGGTATGAATCCCACCTGATCCTGATGTATGATTCTTTTGATGAATTGCTGAATTCTGGTTGCCAAAATTTTGTTTAGAATTTTTGCATCTATGTTCATCAGTGATATTGGCCTGTAGTTCTCTTTTTTCGTGGTGTCCTTGTCAGGTTTTGGTATCAGCGTGATGTTGGCCTCATAGAATGTGTTAGGAAGTGTTCCATCTTCCCTAATTTTTTGGAATAGCTTGAAAAGGATAGGTATTAAATCCTCTCTGAAAGTTTGGTAGAATTCCCCAGGAAAGCCATCTGGTCCTGGGGTTTTATTCTTTGGGATGTTTTTGATTGCTGTTTCAATCTCTTTCCTTGTGATTGGTCTTTTCAAATTGTCTGCCTCTTCTTGAGTGAGCTTTGGGAGATTGTAGGAGTCCAGGAATTTATCCATTTCCTCTAGGTTATCCATTCTGTTGGCATATAGTTTTTTGTACTATTCTCTCATAATCTGTTGTATTTCTGCAGAGTCTGTTGTTATTTCTCCTCACTCATTTCTGATTTTGTTTATCTGAGCTTTCTCCCTTTTTTTCTTTGTAAGTCTGGCTAGTGGTTTGTCAATTTTATTTATCTTCTCAAAAAACCAGCTCTTTGTCTCATTGATCCTTTCTACTGCCTTTTTTGTTTCAATAGCATTTATTTCTGCTCTGATTTTTATTATTTCTTTCCTTCTGCTGACTTTGGGCTTCATTTGTTCTTTTTTCTCTAGTTCAGTTAGGTGTGCTTTAAGGTTGCTTATTTGGAATTTTTCTTGTTTGTTAAAATGTGCCTGTATTGCGATGAATTTTCCTCTTAATACAGCTTTTGCTGTATCCCACATGAGTTGGTATGGCATGCTATCATTTTCATTTGTTTCCAGGTATTTTTTTATTTCTTCTTTAATTTCTTCAATGATCCATTGCTTGTTCAGTAGTGTGTTGTTTAGTCTCCACATCTTTGTGCCTTTCTCAGCTTTTTTCTTTTTTTTTTTTTTTTTAAAGATTTTATTTTTTCCTTTTTCTCCCCAAAGCCGCCCAGTACATAGTTGTATATTCTTCGTTGTGGGTCCTTCTAGTTGCGGTATGTGGGATGCTGCCTCAGCGTGGCTTGACGAGCAGTGTCATGTCCGCGCCCAGGATTCGAACCAACAAAACACTGGGCCGCGTGCAGCGGAGTGCGCGAACTTAACCACTCGGCCACGGGGCCAGCCCCTCAGCTTTTTTCTTGTAATTAATTTCTAGCCTTATAGCACTATGATCTGAGAAGATGCTTGTTATTATTTCAATTTTTTTAAATTTATAGAGGCTTGTCTTGTTTCCCAACATATGGTCTATCCTAGAGAATGTTCCATGTGCACTTGAGAAGAATGTGTATTCAGCTCCTTCAGGGTGGAGTGATCTATATATGTCTATTAAGTCCAATTGTTTTAGTTTTTCATTCAGCTCCACTATTTCCTTGTTGATTTTCTGTCTGGATGATCTGTCCATTGATGTGAGTGGGGTGTTGAGGTCCCCTACTATTATTGTGTTGTTTTTAACATCTTCCTTTAGGTCTGTTAATAGTTGCTTTATGAATCTTGGTGCTCCTGTGTTGGGTGCATAGATATTTATAAGCGTTATTTCTTCTTGATGAAGTGTCCCTTTGATCATTGTATATTGTCCCTCTGTGTCTCTCTTTACCTGTCTTATTTTGAAATCCACTTGGTCTGATATGAGAATTGCAACACCTGCCTTGTTGCTTATCTTTTCCCGTAGGAGTCAGGGCATTCTTGGTTCTTTGTGTGCTGAGTAGTTTGCATTGCGGCTGCATGTTTTGGATATAATGATCTAGGACC
>NW_025803997.1:0-4987 GCF_021613505.1 Equus quagga
GGTCCTAGATCATTATATCCAAAACATGCAGCCGCAATGCAAACTACTCAGCACACAAAGAACCAAGAATGCCCTGACTCCTACGGGAAAAGATAAGCAACAAGGCAGGTGTTGCAATTCTCATATCAGACCAAGTGGATTTCAAAATAAGACAGGTAAAGAGAGACACAGAGGGACAATATACAATGATCAAAGGGACACTTCATCAAGAAGAAATAACGCTTATAAATATCTATGCACCCAACACAGGAGCACCAAGATTCATAAAGCAACTATTAACAGACCTAAAGGAAGATGTTAAAAACAACACAATAATAGTAGGGGACCTCAACACCCCACTCACATCAATGGACAGATCATCCAGACAGAAAATCAACAAGGAAATAGTGGAGCTGAATGAAAAACTAAAACAATTGGACTTAATAGACATATATAGATCACTCCACCCTGAAGGAGCTGAATACACATTCTTCTCAAGTGCACATGGAACATTCTCTAGGATAGACCATATGTTGGGAAACAAGACAAGCCTCTATAAATTTAAAAAAATTGAAATAATAACAAGCATCTTCTCAGATCATAGTGCTATAAGGCTAGAAATTAATTACAAGAAAAAAGCTGAGGGGCTGGCCCCGTGGCCGAGTGGTTAAGTTCGCGCACTCCGCTGCACGCGGCCCAGTGTTTTGTTGGTTCGAATCCTGGGCGCGGACATGACACTGCTCGTCAAGCCACGCTGAGGCAGCATCCCACATACCGCAACTAGAAGGACCCACAACGAAGAATATACAACTATGTACTGGGCGGCTTTGGGGAGAAAAAGGAAAAAATAAAATCTTTAAAAAAAAAAAAAAAAAGAAAAAAGCTGAGAAAGGCACAAAGATGTGGAGACTAAACAACACACTACTGAACAAGCAATGGATCATTGAAGAAATTAAAGAAGAAATAAAAAAATACCTGGAAACAAATGAAAATGATAGCATGCCATACCAACTCATGTGGGATACAGCAAAAGCTGTATTAAGAGGAAAATTCATCGCAATACAGGCACATTTTAACAAACAAGAAAAATTCCAAATAAGCAACCTTAAAGCACACCTAACTGAACTAGAGAAAAAAGAACAAATGAAGCCCAAAGTCAGCAGAAGGAAAGAAATAATAAAAATCAGAGCAGAAATAAATGCTATTGAAACAAAAAAGGCAGTAGAAAGGATCAATGAGACAAAGAGCTGGTTTTTTGAGAAGATAAATAAAATTGACAAACCACTAGCCAGACTTACAAAGAAAAAAAGGGAGAAAGCTCAGATAAACAAAATCAGAAATGAGTGAGGAGAAATAACAACAGACTCTGCAGAAATACAACAGATTATGAGAGAATAGTACAAAAAACTATATGCCAACAGAATGGATAACCTAGAGGAAATGGATAAATTCCTGGACTCCTACAATCTCCCAAAGCTCACTCAAGAAGAGGCAGACAATTTGAAAAGACCAATCACAAGGAAAGAGATTGAAACAGCAATCAAAAACATCCCAAAGAATAAAACCCCAGGACCAGATGGCTTTCCTGGGGAATTCTACCAAACTTTCAGAGAGGATTTAATACCTATCCTTTTCAAGCTATTCCAAAAAATTAGGGAAGATGGAACACTTCCTAACACATTCTATGAGGCCAACATCACGCTGATACCAAAACCTGACAAGGACACCACGAAAAAAGAGAACTACAGGCCAATATCACTGATGAACATAGATGCAAAAATTCTAAACAAAATTTTGGCAACCAGAATTCAGCAATTCATCAAAAGAATCATACATCAGGATCAGGTGGGATTCATACCAGGGACACAGGGATGGTTCAACATCTGCAAATCAATCAACGTGATACACCACATCAACAAACTGAGGAATAAAAACCACATGATCATCTCAATAGATGCAGAGAAGGCATTTGACAAGATCCAACAGCCATTTATGATAAAAACTCTGAACAAAATGGGCATAGAAGGAAACTACCTCAACATAATAAAGGCCATATATGACAAACCCATAGCCAACATCATACTCAATGGGCAAAAACTGAACCCCATCTCCCTGAAAACAGGAACAAGACAAGGATGCCCTCTATCACCACTCTTATTTAACATAGTACTGGAGGTCCTGGCCAGAGCAATCAGGCAAGAAAAAGGAATAAAAGGAATCCAAATAGGGAGGGAAGAAGTGAAACTCTTGCTGTTTGCAGACAACATGATCTTATATATAGAAAACCCCAAAGAAGCCATTGGAAAACTCTTAGAAGTAATCAACAACTACAGCAAAGTTGCAGGGTATAAAATCAATTTGCATAAATCAGTAGCATTTCTATACTCCAGTAATGAACCAACAGAAAAAGAACTCAAGAATACAATACCATTCACAATCGCAACAAAAAGAATAAAATACCTTGGGGTAAACTTAACTAAGGAAGCGAAGGACCTATATAATGAAAATTACAAGGCCTTTCTGAGAGAATTGGATGACGACATAAGGAGATGGAAAGACATTCCATGTACATGGATTGGAAGAATAAACATAGTTAAAATGTCCATTCTACCTAAAGCAATCTACAGATTCAACGCCATCCCAATCAGAATCCCAATGACATTCTTTACAGAATTAGAACAAAGAATCCTAAAATTCATATGGGGCAACAAAAGACCCCGAATTGCTAAAGCAATCCTGAGAAAAAAGAACAAAACGGGAGGCATCACAATCCCTGACTTCAAAACATACTACAAAGCTACAGTAATCAAAACAGCATGGTACTGGTACAAAAACAGGTGCACAGATCAATGGAACAAAATTGAAAGCCCAGAAATAAAACCACACATCTATGGACAGCTTATCTTTGACAAAGGAGATGAGGGCATACAATGGAGAAAAGAAAGTCTTTTCAACAAATGGTGCTGGGAAAACTGGAAAGCCACATGTAACAGAATGAAAATTGACCATTCTTTTTCACCATTCACCAAAATAAACTCAAAATGGATTAAAGACCTAAAGGCGAGACCTGAAACCATAAGGCTTCTGGAAGAAAACGTAGGCAGTACACTCTTTGACATCAGTATTAAAAGGATCTTTTCAGACACCATGCCTTCTCAGAGAAGGGAAACAATAGAAAGAATAAACAAATGGGACTTCATCAGATTAAAGAGCTTTTTCAAGGCAAATGAAAACAGGATTGAAACAAAAAAACAACCCACTAACTGGGAAAAAATATTTGCAAGTCATATATCTGACAAAGGCTTAATATCCTTAATATATAAAGAACTCTCGCAACTCAATCACAAAACATCAAACAACCCAATCAAAAAATGGGCTGGAGACATGAACAGACATTTCTCCAAAGAAGATATACTGATGGCCAATAGGCACATGAAAAGATGCTCATCATCGCTGATCATCAGGGAAATGCAAATCAAAACTACACTAAGATATCACCTTACACCCGTTAGAATGACAAAAATATCTAAAACTGATAGCAACAAATGTTGGAGAGGTTGCGGAGAAAAAGGAACCCTCATACACTGCTGGTGGGAATGCAAACTGCTGCAGCCACTATGGAAAACAGTATGGAGATTCCTCAAAAAACTAAAAATAGAACTACCATACGATCCAGCCATCCCACTACTGGGTATTTATCCAAAGAGCCTGAAGTCAGCAATCCCAAAAGTCCTGTGCACCCCAATGTTTATTGCAGCACTGTTTACAATAGCCAAGACGTGGAAGCAACCTAAGTGCCCATCAACAGACGAATGGATAAAGAAGATGTGGTACATATATACAATGGAATACTACTCAGCTGCAAAACAGAACAAAATCATTCCATTTGCAATAACATGGATGGACCTTGAGAGAATTATGTTAAGTGAAATAAGCCAGCAAGAGAAAGATAATCTGTGTATGACTCCACTCATATGAGGAATTTAAAACTATGGACCAAGAACAGTTTAGTGGATACCAGGGGAAAGGTGGGGTGGGGGGTGGGCACAAAGGGTGAAGTGGTGCACCTACAACATGACTGACAAACATTAACGTACAATTGAAATTTCACAAGATTGTAACCTATCAATAACTCAATAAAAAAAAAAAAAGATAAGCAACAGATACCAATGCTGAAATAACACAGATGTTACAATTATGTACCAGACTTCAAAGCAACTACTATAAAAATGCTCTAACAAACAATAACACTCCCAAACAGAAAGAAAAGATTGAAATCCAGCCAAAAAAAAAAAAGATATCTTTATACAGGCATGCACTGCACCATGACATTTCAGTTAGCAATGGACCACATATATGACCATGGTCCCATAAGATCAGTACCGTAGAGCCTAGGAGTGAAGTAGGCTATACCATCTAGGTGTGTGTAAGTACAATCTGCGATGTTCACAGGACAAAATCTCCTAATGACAACTTTCTCAGAACGGATCCTGTCGCTAAGCGACGCGTGACTGTATAAAGAACAAAATGAAAATTTCAGAATTAAAAAATACCATACTCAAATTTTAAAAACTGCCTACATGAGCTCAAGAGCAGAGGAAAGATTCAGTGAACTTAAAGACAGAACAACTGGAATTGTCTAATCTGAACAACAGAGAGAACAAAGACTGAAAAAAATCGAAGAGCCTCAGGGACTTCTGGGACAAGAGAAACGATCTAACATTTGTGTCAGAATGCAAGATGGACAGCAGAAAGTGGGCAGTACTGAAAAAGAGTTGAAAACAATGACTGAGAACTTCCCAAATTTTGCAGAAGACTTTTGTCCACAGATCCAAGAAGCTCAATGAAAGCCAAACAGGGTGTATCTGAAGAAATCCAAGACTGGTATACACTAAAGACAAGGGAAAAATATCTTGAAAACAGCCAGAGAAAAATAGCTCATTACCTGAAGAAGAGCAATGTGAATGCCTGTGGATTTCTCCTTGGAAACCAGGGACCCTGGGGAAGT
>NW_025803998.1:0-6593 GCF_021613505.1 Equus quagga
CCACTTTTTACGTATTAATTCTTTTGGTCAGCTCACAGCCTCTTGTTGCCAGGTCTGCACAATGAAATGGAGGAGCTGACAACTCCTGGCTCCTCTGTGCCCGTGGCCAGGAGCTAGTCTGGCCTCCGAGCTTCACTGTGGGGCTGGGGATCTCTGCTTAGATCATTCAGGGGCGGACATGTCTGAGAGCCTGTGTGTGTGTGTGTGTGTGTGTGTGTGTGTGTGCACGTGCGTGCAGGGCCTCCAAATGTTAACAGTGAAAGATTACTCCACTTTTTCCTCTATTTGAGATCACAAATCATTTCAGACTGTTAGGGACGGGGCGTTTTCCAGCAGCTCCGTCTGCTCAGGCACAAACTGAGAGGCGAGCTCGAGTCTCCAGCCGGTCACTCTTGGCTGTGACATGAAGCAGAGGTCGTATTTCACTCCTGGCCTCATGCCTGAAGGCAACGTCAGCTTCTGAGAAAATACAGTGCCTGTGCAGGGGGACATGAAAGGAAGACTTTCCTTCTCTTAAACTCTCCCAGCCCACGTGGAGATCTCTCTTCTCAGTCTTTCCAGAATCATTAATTAAGTTGTCAGCCAGAACTGACTGAGGATTTCTTATTCTTGGGTTTACACGTGGTGAGACCGTTAAAAATTAGACTTTGAATTCATGGCATCCATGGTTTAGGTGGGGAAGCAAGAATACTTAATTAAAACCCAGCTTATAAGAGAAACACTTTTCCGGAGTGGGGGCTCAGGGAATCTGAATTTTTAACGTTTCTCTGGCACAGCGACAGCACACACACATCCTTCTTTTACGTTTTAAAATCTTTGTCTAAATCTTATGGTTTCCCTGAAGAGAGAGATTTCTCTTTGTGTTTCTTTCATAAACCTAAAATGTTCCCCAGACACATATTAAATATTTCTTGACTTGTCGAGAATCTGACAGGTGGCCAGAAATACTCCTTTTCTCTGTTACCAAAGAACGGTCATCCCCAGAGACAACCGGAGGGTGGAGTGGCCAGCCGGCTTTGTTGTTTTTAGTTTCTTACAGGATGTGCCAAGTATTGCTTTTCCACCAGTTCCAGGCTCCATATTTCTGCCTCCAGAAAGGTGAAAATCAGGTGTTCCTATACCAGTGACTCAGCACGAACAAAGTTATCAGTCTCAGGTTTAAAATCAACTGCAAAATGCAAAAGAGGCCGCTCACCGGAGGGGAAACGTAAGCAGTAAGCACATTCTGCGACATTAGAAAACATTCTGGAATGGAAATCGGAAACTAGAGGCAAAAGCCGCCAATGTAGGGGTAGAAAACGTTATTTAGTTTAAAACCCTTTAAGAATATTTTATCAAAAGATCCATTCCCAGTGATGTTATTTCAGGCATCTCTTTTATAACCGGCCGACGCACTTCCATTTAGCATTTCACTGACTTGAAAATCACAGCGCTGTGATCACGTCTCTAACGAAAGAGGAGCAGGTCTGCCAGCCGCACCTGATCGATACGTTCATTTCTGTACCCATTTCTGTCTGGTCTCAAAGGATCAGGGTGAAAAAAGTTCATTAGTTATTTATTTTGGGAACAAAGAGCAGGAAGATGTGGGTGGACTGAGCCAGAGAACATTCTCTTTACCCTTCATCCTTTTCTTCCCGGGTCATCCACCTCAGGGGCAGGTCACTGGGCACTGCCTGGCTCAAGCAGATGGTTTGTGAACTTGGCTGATCTGCTTTGAGGTAGAAGGACTGAGAAATCTGAGAAGAACTGTGGTTTCTCCCAATGACGGCAAGAGCAAATCCTGCTTACAGTGTCCATACCATCCAATATTTCTGTCTATGCATGGTGCCAGGGACATCTTCGGAGCCAGTCTCGAGGAAGCGCAGACAAGGAAAGGCCCATTTTCCAAGCAGGAAGGTCTAAGAGTCAGTTTTTACCGCAATAGTGATGTATAATGTACCGGCTCAGAATTCAGTGACTTAGAACAACAATATTTATTTTCACATTCAAGTGTCTGTCTTGTTGACTGTGGTTTGGCTAATCTTGGCTGGCCGTGTCTGGTCGTCTGTGGCTCAGGCTGCAGACCAGCTGGGCTTGGCTTCGGGCTGTGGGATGGTCTCAGTTCAGCTTCAAGTGTCTGTTGTTTTGGGACTCTGACTGGAAGAGGATCGGCCTGGGCGCGCTCGTACGTGGAAGGCGGGAGGACGAGAGGCCATTCCAAGTCATGCAGGTGTAGCGCCTCTGCTCCATTGTGGTCTACGAAAATTCTGCTCTCAGGGGCCAAAGCGAGTTACGTGGCCAAGCCCAGAGTGAGTAGGGGGGATGTCCTCTCTGCCACGTGGGAGGGCACAGCAGAGGTACATGGCAAAAAGTGTCAGTGTGTAATCGTATTACAGGGCATGCGGGATTGGGCCCAGTGATTGGGTGACCATAGAAACCCAACCCCGGCTGTCTTTAGCTGGGGATTCCTTTTCCACAATAATTTGTAACCGATCCATTTCAGGGCTGACATCCCAGATGGTTCTCTTCGGATTGAAGCAATAGGTTTTCTAGGCACCTCCACGAAAACCACTCCTGGGACATTTGTTAAGGGGAATCCAACCTGGGAAGTGACTGCCATATTGGTTTTTTTAGGGCTCAACTGGGTTTGGGTGTTCCTGGCTGGTTAAGTTGCTTAAATTAAGATTTTAAGTGATTACTCAAGAATAACTCTACAGAGTTAAAATTATAATCAGATTTCCTAAGGAGTTAAATTAAAATATGAAATAAATATTTTGTATCGTATAGTAAAAATTTATACACCTAAATATCGTTTATTTCAACCAATGTTTCCTAAAGGGTATTACATATCCACTGTGACATGGGGGATCACTTTACGTATTATTCGGGTAGTTTTTTAAAAAACCTATAGATTTATCCTAAGAGTTCCCTTCAATTTATAGAAAGGGATAGTGATTTTACTTTCACAGTTGTGATATCAAGTTTTCTGTTTGAATGCATTTATTTATGTAAAAAAGTGAGTCAAATTAAAGAAAAGGTAAGTATATCATAGTTTAAGTGGGTATAGATAAGGCAATAATTCTGAGGCGTCTTCAAAACCCCCTGCTGACTCTGTTCAAACCCAGCATGGACTCAGACGACCCGAGTGTCCTCACCAGGATGCTGGTTACCATTTTCTTTCCAGAAATAGCCACACGATTCAAGCCGTTCCTTCTGTCCTCTTGGTCTTGCTCCGTCATCCTCTTTATGGGTGTCATGGTGACCACATGAGTCCCACAGTCCATGCTCCCTGCTTGGTCCAGGCCCTCCGTGGCCGGCTGTGTGCGGGGCCACGTTCTCAGCACTGGACATTCAGTGGCATGTCTGTCTCCACCAGCTACCCCCTCTTATTTCTTGCTAACAGAATCCACGGTTGTTAGATAAAATTCAGGACCATCCAAAATTTGGGGCAGACTGACGTGAACACTATTCCTCATTTAACTGGGTGGGCATGTGTACTTTTATTTGCTAAATCTGGCTACCCTAACAGAGCTCCTTTCGAGGTGGCCACATAGGACATGGATCGTTATTGGTCTAAGCTCTGGGGTTGGTGTTCTAGGTTCCAGGAGAGGCGATACCACCCACCAGCTCATTACATGGGCTCTCTGAGGCTGTTTTCTCCTGTTTGAGCTTGAAATGGAAGATAACAGTGTCTTCCCCAGAGGGCACTGGGAGGGTCAAATGGGTCAATATCTGGTAGGCACCTGGAAGAGTTCCTGGGCACAGAATGCACACTCAGCATGGCGTTGTTGATGAGCTGCAGGTGTCCTGATGCATAGACCAGGCACCACCCTCTCAACCCACAGCACTATTTGGTGGCTTTCTGAGAATCCAACCAGCACAGGGACACGCTATCTTGGGTCTCACCTGTCCACCTGGTGAGCTTTGGGGTCCTCGTGTCTGGGGGTGTCCTAGCCATATCATTAGCCTGTGACCTATTTTTAAAAGAACTTCCCCTAAGTAAGACCAAGTAGATCGATCAGAGCATGCCGTTGACATGACTTCTGAATCAGTGAAGATTTTAAGCATGCGAACTGTTCTTTAGTGCTAAAAAGTCACAGGTAGCTGTTTTTAAGAAAGGGGGAAAAATCTGAGCCCTGAGTGGCAAATGCTTTGAAATAAACCAGCACCGAGTTTGACCTCGAGTTCTGAACTTTCCATGCTCCAGGCGGATGAGAGTGAAGTGAGCCAACAGCAGAGAAAGCAAATTCAAACTCCCGGGGGATTTCTTTTTAATGGGGTCCCTCAGACGTGGCGCAACTGGAGTCAACCCAGACCCCGATCACGGGATTATGACGCCAAGGAGAACAGCGGCAGCAATTTTTCACCTCCCTTTTATACCTGCTGATGCATCAGAAAATTGAGAAAGAATTAAAAGATAATTAAAAAGCTCTTCCAAATAATGCAAGGTTCAAGGAATGCAGGCAGCCACTAATGGGAGAGATTTAAAATGGGGGAGATAAGTGGTTTTGTGGAAGAAAGCAGAGGACGCGTTGATGTGGAAATTTACTCCCGGGTGAGTTTGCTTTTCTCCCAGACACCAGCACACGTCCTAACTGAAGCGAGTTCACTGCAGAACTCATTTCTGTCTAAACTAACTCTCATCCCGTGAGCTGGGAGGGTCCAAGCTGCTTGAGGTTGAGGCTGTGAACGGGGTCTTTGCTTGCGTTCCCCCACAAGCAGAGCCTGAGACAAGGGTTTGTAGGCAGGGAGGTTATTTAGGGAGGTGATCTGAGGACTGGAAAGAGTGAAATGGGGAAAGAGGAAAAGCCAAGCTCAGGATGTGTGTCCAGCTGATTACCGTGGGTGGTGACGCTCCCCCCGTGAGAGGTGGGATGGTGTTCCCCCTCCTTGATTCTGAGCCTGCTTGTCTTGCTATGCGGCCTCCAAGGCTGAACCTAAAAGGCCACCTGGAAACTGATGAGTTTTCTCTCCTCCTTTGTTCCGGCAGCACCACGCTCCTCGACAGCGAGGCCTTGTTTCAAAAGCAGGAGTCTGGATTCCTCTTCTGCAACAGCCGTGAGCTTGACCCACCGGAGGATTCCACACCCTTGGCCATAGAGATTGGATCAAGGATGAACACACGATTCAGTGGCACTCAATTCTGGGACTTCTGTTGAAACTGTGAGACAGAAAAGTCATTTTTCTACCAGGGCTGCTGAGGGTGTGACTAGGTGCCAGGATAGAAGAACCTGTCTGAAGATGAGACTGCAGAGGGCAAGACAGAGCTGAGAGGTGGATGGGAACACTTCCTGATACTATCATTTGAGTACCTGGCTCCAGCCATGCCTGAAGCTGTTACCTCTGGACCTTTTAATAACAAGAGCTAGGAACATCTCCTCCCTGCCTGTTTTTCCTTTTTCAGTCATTTTGATTTGGATTCTGTCAGTTGCAATCAGGATAGGGTGACTAATACAAAGACCAACATAGAAAAGATCTGAGATGTGCTGATAGATGCTAACTTACTTCAACCATAAGACCCCAACAGAGAACATCTTCTCTGATGCGAACAAAATGTTGCCTTTTAATTGGGGCTGATATAGTTTCTCATCTTAACGTTGTGGTCACTTCAGCAGGACTCAGTGTGGGTCACGGCGTGCTGGATGCTCCCCTGATGCTGCGTAAATCTCACAGAGGCTGTCTGTGAACATGGAGACGTCACAGGCTGAACCGAGCTGAAATTCACTGCCTCATCATTTATCTTTTCCTATAAGACAAAGAGAAAGAAATACAACATGCAAAATTATTAATGTTTGGCAAAAAAAGGTACATAAAATTAAAATCTTAATTTTTTTGAAACTTCCAGATGAGTATTGTTTGATCTGGACTTCCTTTCTATAGTCCAAGTGTTTTCTTCTCATTCATTACGAAACAAAAAATTAACTCTAGTTTAGCTTTTTATTTCTTCCTAGATATTATCTTTAACTTGCTATGGTCCCACGTCTCCTAAAGCCATTGAAGATGATGCATTTATTTACAGTGACGCTTCAAATATTTTCTTAAAAACTATTTCAGTTTTGGCAAGATTCAGAATCCATAAACACATTCTGTCATGCATTCTCTTACTGTTTACATATTTCCTTAAAAGCAGGGATTTTCCTTCTGTTTTTGAGTTACGTTTATGCCCTTTCTTATTTGCTTTATAGCTTGCTGCCACGAGACAAAAATCTGTCCAAAGAAAAGAATAATTCCTATCTCCTCCCTCAAAATTTCTAATAAGTCTCCTCGTATATTCCGGAATCTCCTTCTTCTTGAAGGACTCAAATGGGCCTTGAAAATCCATGTTGTCACATGTTTATCAGAGGAGAGGAAAAGGCCCTCAAGCGTTCATATCCTTGCATCCGGGTTGTTAGGGGGCAGCGCCGTGGGAACCGGGCTTGCAGGCTTCCCCTGGGAGAAAGATACCACAAGGCAAGGTCTCGGAAAAGGGGAGAAGAATGAGTTCTTCACCAAAGCCGGAACTTGGCTTAAAGTGAGGAATGGCGGTTCACTGCGTTGTGTAGTTGTGAGTGTGTAATAATAAAAGGAGCCCTACAGCATCCGTCCCTAAGGCACTTTTTAATTTATTTTTTTTG
>NW_025803999.1:0-6593 GCF_021613505.1 Equus quagga
CAAAAAAAATAAATTAAAAAGTGCCTTAGGGACGGATGCTGTAGGGCTCCTTTTATTATTACACACTCACAACTACACAACGCAGTGAACCGCCATTCCTCACTTTAAGCCAAGTTCCGGCTTTGGTGAAGAACTCATTCTTCTCCCCTTTTCCGAGACCTTGCCTTGTGGTATCTTTCTCCCAGGGGAAGCCTGCAAGCCCGGTTCCCACGGCGCTGCCCCCTAACAACCCGGATGCAAGGATATGAACGCTTGAGGGCCTTTTCCTCTCCTCTGATAAACATGTGACAACATGGATTTTCAAGGCCCATTTGAGTCCTTCAAGAAGAAGGAGATTCCGGAATATACGAGGAGACTTATTAGAAATTTTGAGGGAGGAGATAGGAATTATTCTTTTCTTTGGACAGATTTTTGTCTCGTGGCAGCAAGCTATAAAGCAAATAAGAAAGGGCATAAACGTAACTCAAAAACAGAAGGAAAATCCCTGCTTTTAAGGAAATATGTAAACAGTAAGAGAATGCATGACAGAATGTGTTTATGGATTCTGAATCTTGCCAAAACTGAAATAGTTTTTAAGAAAATATTTGAAGCGTCACTGTAAATAAATGCATCATCTTCAATGGCTTTAGGAGACGTGGGACCATAGCAAGTTAAAGATAATATCTAGGAAGAAATAAAAAGCTAAACTAGAGTTAATTTTTTGTTTCGTAATGAATGAGAAGAAAACACTTGGACTATAGAAAGGAAGTCCAGATCAAACAATACTCATCTGGAAGTTTCAAAAAAATTAAGATTTTAATTTTATGTACCTTTTTTTGCCAAACATTAATAATTTTGCATGTTGTATTTCTTTCTCTTTGTCTTATAGGAAAAGATAAATGATGAGGCAGTGAATTTCAGCTCGGTTCAGCCTGTGACGTCTCCATGTTCACAGACAGCCTCTGTGAGATTTACGCAGCATCAGGGGAGCATCCAGCACGCCGTGACCCACACTGAGTCCTGCTGAAGTGACCACAACGTTAAGATGAGAAACTATATCAGCCCCAATTAAAAGGCAACATTTTGTTCGCATCAGAGAAGATGTTCTCTGTTGGGGTCTTATGGTTGAAGTAAGTTAGCATCTATCAGCACATCTCAGATCTTTTCTATGTTGGTCTTTGTATTAGTCACCCTATCCTGATTGCAACTGACAGAATCCAAATCAAAATGACTGAAAAAGGAAAAACAGGCAGGGAGGAGATGTTCCTAGCTCTTGTTATTAAAAGGTCCAGAGGTAACAGCTTCAGGCATGGCTGGAGCCAGGTACTCAAATGATAGTATCAGGAAGTGTTCCCATCCACCTCTCAGCTCTGTCTTGCCCTCTGCAGTCTCATCTTCAGACAGGTTCTTCTATCCTGGCACCTAGTCACACCCTCAGCAGCCCTGGTAGAAAAATGACTTTTCTGTCTCACAGTTTCAACAGAAGTCCCAGAATTGAGTGCCACTGAATCGTGTGTTCATCCTTGATCCAATCTCTATGGCCAAGGGTGTGGAATCCTCCGGTGGGTCAAGCTCACGGCTGTTGCAGAAGAGGAATCCAGACTCCTGCTTTTGAAACAAGGCCTCGCTGTCGAGGAGCGTGGTGCTGCCGGAACAAAGGAGGAGAGAAAACTCATCAGTTTCCAGGTGGCCTTTTAGGTTCAGCCTTGGAGGCCGCATAGCAAGACAAGCAGGCTCAGAATCAAGGAGGGGGAACACCATCCCACCTCTCACGGGGGGAGCGTCACCACCCACGGTAATCAGCTGGACACACATCCTGAGCTTGGCTTTTCCTCTTTCCCCATTTCACTCTTTCCAGTCCTCAGATCACCTCCCTAAATAACCTCCCTGCCTACAAACCCTTGTCTCAGGCTCTGCTTGTGGGGGAACGCAAGCAAAGACCCCGTTCACAGCCTCAACCTCAAGCAGCTTGGACCCTCCCAGCTCACGGGATGAGAGTTAGTTTAGACAGAAATGAGTTCTGCAGTGAACTCGCTTCAGTTAGGACGTGTGCTGGTGTCTGGGAGAAAAGCAAACTCACCCGGGAGTAAATTTCCACATCAACGCGTCCTCTGCTTTCTTCCACAAAACCACTTATCTCCCCCATTTTAAATCTCTCCCATTAGTGGCTGCCTGCATTCCTTGAACCTTGCATTATTTGGAAGAGCTTTTTAATTATCTTTTAATTCTTTCTCAATTTTCTGATGCATCAGCAGGTATAAAAGGGAGGTGAAAAATTGCTGCCGCTGTTCTCCTTGGCGTCATAATCCCGTGATCGGGGTCTGGGTTGACTCCAGTTGCGCCACGTCTGAGGGACCCCATTAAAAAGAAATCCCCCGGGAGTTTGAATTTGCTTTCTCTGCTGTTGGCTCACTTCACTCTCATCCGCCTGGAGCATGGAAAGTTCAGAACTCGAGGTCAAACTCGGTGCTGGTTTATTTCAAAGCATTTGCCACTCAGGGCTCAGATTTTTCCCCCTTTCTTAAAAACAGCTACCTGTGACTTTTTAGCACTAAAGAACAGTTCGCATGCTTAAAATC
Organism: Equus quagga; assembly: GCF_021613505.1. Lineage (NCBI taxonomy): Eukaryota > Metazoa > Chordata > Mammalia > Perissodactyla > Equidae > Equus > Equus quagga. Next base: position 2,559 of record NW_025803999.1, read on the forward strand.
TTCACTGATTCAGAAGTCATGTCAACGGCATGCTCTGATCGATCTACTTGGTCTTACTTAGGGGAAGTTCTTTTAAAAATAGGTCACAGGCTAATGATATGGCTAGGACACCCCCAGACACGAGGACCCCAAAGCTCACCAGGTGGACAGGTGAGACCCAAGATAGCGTGTCCCTGTGCTGGTTGGATTCTCAGAAAGCCACCAAATAGTGCTGTGGGTTGAGAGGGTGGTGCCTGGTCTATGCATCAGGACACCTGCAGCTCATCAACAACGCCATGCTGAGTGTGCATTCTGTGCCCAGGAACTCTTCCAGGTGCCTACCAGATATTGACCCATTTGACCCTCCCAGTGCCCTCTGGGGAAGACACTGTTATCTTCCATTTCAAGCTCAAACAGGAGAAAACAGCCTCAGAGAGCCCATGTAATGAGCTGGTGGGTGGTATCGCCTCTCCTGGAACCTAGAACACCAACCCCAGAGCTTAGACCAATAACGATCCATGTCCTATGTGGCCACCTCGAAAGGAGCTCTGTTAGGGTAGCCAGATTTAGCAAATAAAAGTACACATGCCCACCCAGTTAAATGAGGAATAGTGTTCACGTCAGTCTGCCCCAAATTTTGGATGGTCCTGAATTTTATCTAACAACCGTGGATTCTGTTAGCAAGAAATAAGAGGGGGTAGCTGGTGGAGACAGACATGCCACTGAATGTCCAGTGCTGAGAACGTGGCCCCGCACACAGCCGGCCACGGAGGGCCTGGACCAAGCAGGGAGCATGGACTGTGGGACTCATGTGGTCACCATGACACCCATAAAGAGGATGACGGAGCAAGACCAAGAGGACAGAAGGAACGGCTTGAATCGTGTGGCTATTTCTGGAAAGAAAATGGTAACCAGCATCCTGGTGAGGACACTCGGGTCGTCTGAGTCCATGCTGGGTTTGAACAGAGTCAGCAGGGGGTTTTGAAGACGCCTCAGAATTATTGCCTTATCTATACCCACTTAAACTATGATATACTTACCTTTTCTTTAATTTGACTCACTTTTTTACATAAATAAATGCATTCAAACAGAAAACTTGATATCACAACTGTGAAAGTAAAATCACTATCCCTTTCTATAAATTGAAGGGAACTCTTAGGATAAATCTATAGGTTTTTTAAAAAACTACCCGAATAATACGTAAAGTGATCCCCCATGTCACAGTGGATATGTAATACCCTTTAGGAAACATTGGTTGAAATAAACGATATTTAGGTGTATAAATTTTTACTATACGATACAAAATATTTATTTCATATTTTAATTTAACTCCTTAGGAAATCTGATTATAATTTTAACTCTGTAGAGTTATTCTTGAGTAATCACTTAAAATCTTAATTTAAGCAACTTAACCAGCCAGGAACACCCAAACCCAGTTGAGCCCTAAAAAAACCAATATGGCAGTCACTTCCCAGGTTGGATTCCCCTTAACAAATGTCCCAGGAGTGGTTTTCGTGGAGGTGCCTAGAAAACCTATTGCTTCAATCCGAAGAGAACCATCTGGGATGTCAGCCCTGAAATGGATCGGTTACAAATTATTGTGGAAAAGGAATCCCCAGCTAAAGACAGCCGGGGTTGGGTTTCTATGGTCACCCAATCACTGGGCCCAATCCCGCATGCCCTGTAATACGATTACACACTGACACTTTTTGCCATGTACCTCTGCTGTGCCCTCCCACGTGGCAGAGAGGACATCCCCCCTACTCACTCTGGGCTTGGCCACGTAACTCGCTTTGGCCCCTGAGAGCAGAATTTTCGTAGACCACAATGGAGCAGAGGCGCTACACCTGCATGACTTGGAATGGCCTCTCGTCCTCCCGCCTTCCACGTACGAGCGCGCCCAGGCCGATCCTCTTCCAGTCAGAGTCCCAAAACAACAGACACTTGAAGCTGAACTGAGACCATCCCACAGCCCGAAGCCAAGCCCAGCTGGTCTGCAGCCTGAGCCACAGACGACCAGACACGGCCAGCCAAGATTAGCCAAACCACAGTCAACAAGACAGACACTTGAATGTGAAAATAAATATTGTTGTTCTAAGTCACTGAATTCTGAGCCGGTACATTATACATCACTATTGCGGTAAAAACTGACTCTTAGACCTTCCTGCTTGGAAAATGGGCCTTTCCTTGTCTGCGCTTCCTCGAGACTGGCTCCGAAGATGTCCCTGGCACCATGCATAGACAGAAATATTGGATGGTATGGACACTGTAAGCAGGATTTGCTCTTGCCGTCATTGGGAGAAACCACAGTTCTTCTCAGATTTCTCAGTCCTTCTACCTCAAAGCAGATCAGCCAAGTTCACAAACCATCTGCTTGAGCCAGGCAGTGCCCAGTGACCTGCCCCTGAGGTGGATGACCCGGGAAGAAAAGGATGAAGGGTAAAGAGAATGTTCTCTGGCTCAGTCCACCCACATCTTCCTGCTCTTTGTTCCCAAAATAAATAACTAATGAACTTTTTTCACCCTGATCCTTTGAGACCAGACAGAAATGGGTACAGAAATGAACGTATCGATCAGGTGCGGCTGGCAGACCTGCTCCTCTTTCGTTAGAGACGTGATCACAGCGCTGTGATTTTCAAGTCAGTGAAATGCTAAATGGAAGTGCGTCGGCCGGTTATAAAAGAGATGCCTGAAATAACATCACTGGGAATGGATCTTTTGATAAAATATTCTTAAAGGGTTTTAAACTAAATAACGTTTTCTACCCCTACATTGGCGGCTTTTGCCTCTAGTTTCCGATTTCCATTCCAGAATGTTTTCTAATGTCGCAGAATGTGCTTACTGCTTACGTTTCCCCTCCGGTGAGCGGCCTCTTTTGCATTTTGCAGTTGATTTTAAACCTGAGACTGATAACTTTGTTCGTGCTGAGTCACTGGTATAGGAACACCTGATTTTCACCTTTCTGGAGGCAGAAATATGGAGCCTGGAACTGGTGGAAAAGCAATACTTGGCACATCCTGTAAGAAACTAAAAACAACAAAGCCGGCTGGCCACTCCACCCTCCGGTTGTCTCTGGGGATGACCGTTCTTTGGTAACAGAGAAAAGGAGTATTTCTGGCCACCTGTCAGATTCTCGACAAGTCAAGAAATATTTAATATGTGTCTGGGGAACATTTTAGGTTTATGAAAGAAACACAAAGAGAAATCTCTCTCTTCAGGGAAACCATAAGATTTAGACAAAGATTTTAAAACGTAAAAGAAGGATGTGTGTGTGCTGTCGCTGTGCCAGAGAAACGTTAAAAATTCAGATTCCCTGAGCCCCCACTCCGGAAAAGTGTTTCTCTTATAAGCTGGGTTTTAATTAAGTATTCTTGCTTCCCCACCTAAACCATGGATGCCATGAATTCAAAGTCTAATTTTTAACGGTCTCACCACGTGTAAACCCAAGAATAAGAAATCCTCAGTCAGTTCTGGCTGACAACTTAATTAATGATTCTGGAAAGACTGAGAAGAGAGATCTCCACGTGGGCTGGGAGAGTTTAAGAGAAGGAAAGTCTTCCTTTCATGTCCCCCTGCACAGGCACTGTATTTTCTCAGAAGCTGACGTTGCCTTCAGGCATGAGGCCAGGAGTGAAATACGACCTCTGCTTCATGTCACAGCCAAGAGTGACCGGCTGGAGACTCGAGCTCGCCTCTCAGTTTGTGCCTGAGCAGACGGAGCTGCTGGAAAACGCCCCGTCCCTAACAGTCTGAAATGATTTGTGATCTCAAATAGAGGAAAAAGTGGAGTAATCTTTCACTGTTAACATTTGGAGGCCCTGCACGCACGTGCACACACACACACACACACACACACACACACACAGGCTCTCAGACATGTCCGCCCCTGAATGATCTAAGCAGAGATCCCCAGCCCCACAGTGAAGCTCGGAGGCCAGACTAGCTCCTGGCCACGGGCACAGAGGAGCCAGGAGTTGTCAGCTCCTCCATTTCATTGTGCAGACCTGGCAACAAGAGGCTGTGAGCTGACCAAAAGAATTAATACGTAAAAAGTGG
>NW_025804000.1:0-7499 GCF_021613505.1 Equus quagga
CCACTTTTTACGTATTAATTCTTTTGGTCAGCTCACAGCCTCTTGTTATCAGGTTCATCCAACACCAGGGAGGAATTTGATAGTACCTGGTTCCTCTGGCTACACCGACTAACAGATATGCTGGCTCGCAGAAGATCCTTTGGGGCTTAAAATTGAGATATGATCTAAATGCCTTTGTTTTTTGGTAGGGGTCTTTCAAAGTTTAGTACAGAAGGTCACTTACTTTTCTCACTCTTGGGGTTTATAGATCATTTGGGGCTCTTTAGGGACAACGCATTTTATAGAAGCGCTGTCTGCCCAGGTGCAAATTGAACACTTCAGCTCCAGTTCAAATTTCTCTCGTCCTTGACTTTGATGTAGGACCACGTCATGTCATATTTCACTCATGGGCTGCATGCGTCTAAGCAATGTCAGCTTCCAGAGAACAGGTCCCAAGTTAAAGGCAAGATAGCTGTTGTGTTGGTCTGCTAGGTAACAATAAGTAACGGAGGTCACGGACTGCGACACTGAGACGCTAGAAATGGATTTGCTCACAGTTCTGGAAGCTGGAAGTCCAAGATGAAGGGGTCAGCAGGGCTGTTTCTTCGGAGGCCTCTCCTTGGCTCGTGGATGGCTGTCTTCTCCCTGTGTCTTCACACGGTCTTTCCTCTGTGTGCGTCTTAATCTCTTATAAGGCCACCAGTCGTATTGGCTTAGGACCCGCCCTCATGACCTCATTTAACCTTAATCACCTCTTTAAAGATCCTGTCTCCAAATACACTCACGTTCTGAGGTCCTGGGAATGAAGACCACCACATGAATTTTGGGGGGACACACTCCAGCCCATGATAGCTATTTTTCATGAAAGCAAGGCTTTTCCTTCTTTTTCAGCTATCCCAGGCCAGATCAGGATCCATCTTCTCCGATCCTTGGAGCCACGAATCAGGCTGTCGGCAAGGGTTTTGGAGGACTTCTTGCTCTCAAGTTCGAGGAGTAATGGATGGTGGGAAGACCTTAAGAATCAGACACTGAATTCACAGCACATGTGGTCTACCTGGAGAGACAAAAATACTTAATTAAAAAATACCCCCAAATTCCCTTTTCCTATTGCCAGGAAAAACCCACAAGAGAATGCCCATTATCGGAGATTCTTTCGGTCAGAAACATTTGTCATCGCTAGTCTATTGAGGAACATGCTGAGTGTTGTCCGTATGCTATTCCAGACTTCCCATTTTGTCCACGTGTAATCAGAACTTTGGCCATTCCTTTCCTAGTGACTCAGCACGAGAGAAGCCATCAATTTCAGGTTTAAAATTAACTGCAAAATGTAAGAGACAGTTCAGCCTAGGGAGAGGTAAGCAGTAAGCTCATTCTGCAACCTTAAAAGCATTTTGGAATGAAAAATCATACTTGGAAAGCTGGAAACTGGAGGAAAATTCTGCCAAGTTTGTTGTAAAAAAACCCCTCATTATGTATCTTGAAACTCTTTAGGAATATTTTATCAAATGATCCATTCCCAGTGATGTTATTTTGGGATCCATTTTATACCAGCTGACACGTTTCTATTTAGTATTTCACTGACTTTGAAAATCTCAGCACCCCAATTACAGTTTCTAATGAAAGAAGGGAGCAGGTCTGCAAGTGGAGCCTGATTGGTATATTCACTTCTACACCCGTCTCATTCTTGCCTTAGATGATGGGTGAAAATGTTGCAGGAGTTATTTATTTGTTTTGGAAGAAAAGAAAAGGTCAATGGGGGTGTGGTGGCTCTCAGGTGAGTTGACTCTACGTCTGTCTTCTTCTTGGACATTCCTGTAGAAGCTGGTCCCTGGATACTGGCCTGGCTCATGGAGATGTCTTGTGAGCTTGGCTGATCTGCTTTAGATGAAAGCCCCACAGTCTAAGAGGTCCTGTGGTCCCTCCCACAGATGGCAAGAGCAAGCCTCCAGTGGGTGAGCCCACCTGGAGATGCTTCTGTGAAGGCTGATGTCTCTTCATGATGCTGTGGGCTCCTTAGGAGTTGATTCCCACCAAGAGCAGATAAGGAAGGACCCATTTTAAGAAGGGGATTCACCTACATCATGTGTCTTCAGGCAGGGACTTCTTTCCCCAAATAACTCCACAGTTAACCCAACTCAGGCGCCTCTAATGATTCCCTTTGGGCTGAGGCAGTGTATTCTCCTAGAGACCTCCATGACAACCACTTCTGAAACACCATTCAAGGAGACCCTGACACGCTAACATCACCTCCATGTTGGGTTGGCAGGATCCATCCGGGTTCAGGTGTTTCTGCGTGGTTATGATTCTCAAATTAGGTTTGTAAGTGATGACTTATGAATACCTCAATGAGGTTAAAATTGTAACTGGGTGCGGTGGAGAATTAAAATGTGAAAGGAATGTTTTGTATTAGTAAACCATCCACAGCTAATAACTTCTGTCTTCAACCAATGTTCCCCAATGTATGGGGAGCTGCCACCACCACCATCATCAATATCACCGTCACCTTCATCATCACCATTACCACCATCACTCTCATCAATATCACTATCATCTTCATCATCACCATCCCCACCATCAGCATCACTATCAGCTTTGTCATCACCATCATCAGTAGCACCATCATCTTCCTCATCACCATCCCAAGCATCAGCATCGCTATCACCTTTGTCATCACCATCATCAGTATCACCGTCATCATCATCATTACCACTGCCGCCACCATCAGCATCACCTTCATCACTACACCGTCAGCATCACCATAACTTTCATCATTATTGCTTCAGCCGCAATCTGAATCAACAACCATTACTCTGAGTTGGAGGATATAGGAAAAGGCTTTTGTAAAGCAGACTTCAAACAAAAAAAATATACACTCGTAACAAATCAACCAGTGGACTTCTTAGAAGTAATTTCCAAATCAGTGCAGACTTTAAGCATCCTAACTCCTTTTTATTATGAAGATTCTGCAGGCTACTTATAGGAAGGGACAGGAACATGAGGCCTGGAAATGGCTCTAGGTAATGGGGAATACTTTGAAATAAATTGGTGCTAGGTTTGACATATTCTGAATTTTATCCGTTCACAGTGGAGGAGAGAAAAGTGAATCACCTGCGGAGAAAACAGATATAAATTTCCAGAGGATTTTTTCCTTTAAATGGTGCCACTCAGATGTGGTGCAATCCTGCCATGTTGTCGCAGGGCCTGTGAAGCCAAATCAAAAGAGGGGGTCAATTTTCACCTCTGTTAATACTCGTGCATCCATCATTGTTCTTTCTCTTCAGAAAATAGAGAATTTAAAGGTTATTAGAAAACTCTGCCGTGTACTGTGCTGTCCAGGGAAAGCAGGCAGCCACTAAGGGGGAGAGAAATAAAACTGGCAGACGCAAGGAGGCCTGTGGAAGGAGGCAGAGTGTGTGATTACGTTGGAATAGCTCCTGCGGTGAGTTTCCTTTGCTCCCAGAGACCGTCCAAATTCCAACTGAAGTGAGATCAATTCCCAATTCATTTCTGTCTAAACCCAATCACTTCTTATAAGCCTGGAGGGTCCCCAGTTTGTTTGAGGTTGAGATGAGCAGTGGCTTTGCTTGGGTGCAGGCAGACTGGGGAAGCGATGCCCGGAACTGACGCGCGGGGCCCGGGAAGAGTGAAAGGCTACCGCAAGGATGCAATCTGAGTTAGTTACTGTGTGTGGTCGTTTTAAAATATGGCTGCAAATTTTTACCATTCTTCCAATCTAGAGGCGGGATCTATGTCCCCTCTCCCGGCTTGTGACTCTTCCAGCTCGTGGCACTTGTGCTATGTGACCTCCAAGGTGAGGTCAGAAAAGGTCATTCAGCTTCCACCTTGTTTGCTAGAACGCTTGCTCTTGGGATCCTGAGCCACCATGCGAGAAGGCTGACCCCCCGAGGCTGCCGTGCTGTGAGGAAGCCCAGGCCACGGGGAAGGCCACATTAGGCCCTCTGCTCGATAGTCCCAGGCGAGACTAACCTTTGAGCTTTTCCAAGCAGACATCAAACATGTGAAGTCTCGAGATGATTCCACCCCTCAGCAATTTGAGTCACCCCCAGCACTTCCGCCCTTCCTAAAGGAGGCCGTCAAACACCATGGAGCTGTGCCCTCCCTGAATTCCTGACCCGCTGAACCAGCGAGCAGAATCTACTGGTTGGTGTTTCATGTCACTGAGTTTTGAGGGGGTTTGCTGGGCAGTAAAAGAAACCTGGGACACGTGGGTGGCAACTGGGTCAGTCCCCCTAAGGCCCTCTCAGGAACCGTGCAGAAGGTGCCTTCTCATTGTCTGCCGAGACCCTGAGGGTGGGATGTTTACCCGCTGACCCCAGGCTCGCTCCCATCCCAAGCTGGCACCAGTTATATTTATTTTATCCTCTGCACGGACTTTTTCTCCAGATAGTTCGTGACTGGATGATTCGCCCCATCGGATCTTTGCACAGATATTGCCTCTCAGGGAGCCTTTTTCTGCCCGCCCTTGTGAAATCGCACCCCCGGCACTTCTCTCTCCTTCCTGCTTTGTGTATCTCCATGGCACCTAATGCCCTCCAACACTTTTTGTTTGGGTTACTCCTTTCTTCCCCTAATTAGAGGATAAACTCCATGAGGGCAGTAATGTTTGTCTGCTTGCTCAGTGATTTATCTTTGGCTCCCAGAAAAATGCCTGGCATACAGTAAGCACTCCGTAAAAATAGATTGAATGAAACAAACATGAAGTGAGACGGAGAATATTGGGGTGTGGGGTCTCCTTTGGAAAGCCTTGTCAGGAAAGGTCTGTTGGAAGAGATGACAATTAAGTTGGGCTCAGAAGGGTGAGAATGGGCTAGTTAGCAAAGGTGTGGAAGACAAGAGTATTCTAGATGGAAGGAACAGGCTGTGCAAAGGCCCTGAGGTGGAAAAGAACTTGTCACATGTGAAGAACTTAAAGAAGACCAATGTGGCTTGAGCTCTAGGAATGGGAGTTAGGAACCAGTGACAGAAGATAAGACTGCAAAGATGGCAGGGGCCACATTGTGCAAAGCTTTGGGTCTATCCAAGATCCCTTAGAAACATACACTCATCTTTATCACTTAAATATTCAAATAACATTTCCTGATTATCTTTTTATAACTCATCAAATTATAACTATCAGGTTATAGATCTGTTTTTCCCACTATCCTGTGAGATCCTTGGGGACGGGAGACCATGCCCGATTCCTCTGCACCTCTCCAACACTGAACATATACCCAGCACCCACTCATCACCCAGCGCACTTGGCTGAATTGTGGGTTCACTTGTGAAGCACCCCTCCCAAAGGAACGCTCCCGCTCTCCGTGGATTTGGGCTGTGCGAAGGAGCAGGGAGAAGATGAGGATGTGACAACGGTGGCAATGTGTTTGGAGGCTGCTGTGGCATCTGCTGTGTGTCTACTCAGCATCTATCTCCTTTCTTCAAGTATCGGCCCCTCTGCTCTCTCTAGGGACCTGTGCCTCACCTGTCTTTCAGCAGGTGGCTCAGTGGCAGCTCTTCCCAAGGCCCTGGCCCTCCATAAGCAATAGAATTTCATGTGGCTCACACAAGGATTCTGAATTCTTTTTTTCCCCTGGCAAAACACCATGACCTCTTTATAGATCTTAAATGTTTTCCTGGAAAAATGCTGTAACCTCTTTCAAATATATGTTGTCAGGGCCTTTTCAAAAGCCTCTATGAAGATGCCAACCCGAGACTAGGAGGTCCCCCCTCCCCTCCCCTGCTCAGCCTGCTTCCCCGCGGAGAGCCGTGCCCCTCCTCTCCAGGCAAACTGGAGGGGTCTTGGCAGACTCAGGCTCAGAAGAAGGCATGAAGTTTCGCTCTATTGGGGAACTGCTGAGGGCTTTCCTCCTCCTTCCTGTAACACAGCTTTGACAAAGAGCCAGGTCTCGCTTTAGAAGTCTGAGACTGGGGACTTTCTACAACAGCGTGAACTGTCAGTGTTCCATCCTCTTGGCCACTGAGAGTGGCTCAAGGACGGACGAGTCAGAGCGGATGAGACTCAATTCTTCCCTGAACACTGTGGGAGACAAAAGTCATGTTTCTGCTGGGGTTGCTGAGGTGTGAACCTGGAGCTGCCAGGAGCCAGGCCAGGAGGAGAGGCTGCCCACATGGGGCCAACAGAGAGGAAGGCAGAGCCAAGGACGGGGAGAGAGGCTGCCTGTCTCTGAGTGCTGGATTTAGCCATACCTGAAGCTAGACCTAGATCTGGAGTTTTCAAAAGTTATAAGCTAGTAAATATCCATTTATTTGAGCCATTTGATTTGATTTCTGTCTCTTGTAATCTAGAGTCTTGATGAGTACGGAGACCAACCTAGAAAAGATCTGAGATGCCCTGAAAGAGGCTAGTGTGCTGTTTCAGGACTTTGGCTGCCAGACCTCGTAGAGGAGATCCTCTCTGATAAAATATGTTATATATTGCCTTTTAATTTGGGCTGATTTAGGCTTTCATCTTACCTTTCTTCTTGCTTCTGCAGAACTCGGTTTGGGTCACGGCGTGCTGGGTGATCCCCTGACGCTGCGTAAATCGCACTGAGGCTGCCTGTGAGCACGGAGACGTCACAGGCTGAAGCCAGCTGAAATCGATTGCCTCTTTATCATTTATCTTTCCCTGAAAGGCAAAGAAAAAGAAACACAGCGTGTATGATTGTTCAAGTTTGGCAGAAAAGGATACGTAATTGAAATGAAGATCTTTGATTTTTTGGAAACTTCAAATGAATAGCGTGATCTGAACTTGCTTTTTTGTGCCTGCCCTTTTCCTTCACATTACGAGCTCCAAACGTTAGCTCTCGTTTAACTTTTTGTTCCTTCCTAAGTACTGGCTCTAATTCCTGGGTGGCCCCATTGTCTCCTAAAGACATTCGACCGTAATACATTCAAGGTCACTGACGATGTTTTAAATATTTTTGTAGACATTGCTTTGGTTTGGGCAAGATTTGGAATCCATAAATACATTCTTTGATGCACTCTCCTACTGTTTACATATTTCTATTAAAAACAGCGATTTTCCTTCTGCTTTAGAGCTATGTTCACGCCCTTATTTGCCTCATAGTTTGCTGTCACAACACAAAAACTTGTTTGAAAGGAAAAATAATTCATACCTGCGTACTCAGTGGCCCCTGAATAAGTGCTTTCCATCAGTGGCTGTATCTGCTCTTAGCGGAGAAATCTGCTTTTATCCAGAGGCACACAGTCCCTGCCGGACCTATCACAGTGTGTGTATTGTAGGAGAAACAAGGACCTTCAAACATTCCCATCTTCCCAATCAGTGGTTCCCATAAGCCGAAGTCACAAGGACCAGGCTTGTCTTGAGAGAAAGATAAGGCAGGGTTTTGGCAAAGAATGCAAAATCACTTTTTCACTGAAGCCAGAACGTACCTTACAGTGAGTAATGACGGCTCACTGCGTTGTGTAGTTGTGAGTGTGTAATAATAAAAGGAGCCCTACAGTATCCGTCCGTAAGGCACTTTTTAATTTATTTTTTTTGGCCTGGATGCACAATCACC
>NW_025804001.1:0-7499 GCF_021613505.1 Equus quagga
GGTGATTGTGCATCCAGGCCAAAAAAAATAAATTAAAAAGTGCCTTACGGACGGATACTGTAGGGCTCCTTTTATTATTACACACTCACAACTACACAACGCAGTGAGCCGTCATTACTCACTGTAAGGTACGTTCTGGCTTCAGTGAAAAAGTGATTTTGCATTCTTTGCCAAAACCCTGCCTTATCTTTCTCTCAAGACAAGCCTGGTCCTTGTGACTTCGGCTTATGGGAACCACTGATTGGGAAGATGGGAATGTTTGAAGGTCCTTGTTTCTCCTACAATACACACACTGTGATAGGTCCGGCAGGGACTGTGTGCCTCTGGATAAAAGCAGATTTCTCCGCTAAGAGCAGATACAGCCACTGATGGAAAGCACTTATTCAGGGGCCACTGAGTACGCAGGTATGAATTATTTTTCCTTTCAAACAAGTTTTTGTGTTGTGACAGCAAACTATGAGGCAAATAAGGGCGTGAACATAGCTCTAAAGCAGAAGGAAAATCGCTGTTTTTAATAGAAATATGTAAACAGTAGGAGAGTGCATCAAAGAATGTATTTATGGATTCCAAATCTTGCCCAAACCAAAGCAATGTCTACAAAAATATTTAAAACATCGTCAGTGACCTTGAATGTATTACGGTCGAATGTCTTTAGGAGACAATGGGGCCACCCAGGAATTAGAGCCAGTACTTAGGAAGGAACAAAAAGTTAAACGAGAGCTAACGTTTGGAGCTCGTAATGTGAAGGAAAAGGGCAGGCACAAAAAAGCAAGTTCAGATCACGCTATTCATTTGAAGTTTCCAAAAAATCAAAGATCTTCATTTCAATTACGTATCCTTTTCTGCCAAACTTGAACAATCATACACGCTGTGTTTCTTTTTCTTTGCCTTTCAGGGAAAGATAAATGATAAAGAGGCAATCGATTTCAGCTGGCTTCAGCCTGTGACGTCTCCGTGCTCACAGGCAGCCTCAGTGCGATTTACGCAGCGTCAGGGGATCACCCAGCACGCCGTGACCCAAACCGAGTTCTGCAGAAGCAAGAAGAAAGGTAAGATGAAAGCCTAAATCAGCCCAAATTAAAAGGCAATATATAACATATTTTATCAGAGAGGATCTCCTCTACGAGGTCTGGCAGCCAAAGTCCTGAAACAGCACACTAGCCTCTTTCAGGGCATCTCAGATCTTTTCTAGGTTGGTCTCCGTACTCATCAAGACTCTAGATTACAAGAGACAGAAATCAAATCAAATGGCTCAAATAAATGGATATTTACTAGCTTATAACTTTTGAAAACTCCAGATCTAGGTCTAGCTTCAGGTATGGCTAAATCCAGCACTCAGAGACAGGCAGCCTCTCTCCCCGTCCTTGGCTCTGCCTTCCTCTCTGTTGGCCCCATGTGGGCAGCCTCTCCTCCTGGCCTGGCTCCTGGCAGCTCCAGGTTCACACCTCAGCAACCCCAGCAGAAACATGACTTTTGTCTCCCACAGTGTTCAGGGAAGAATTGAGTCTCATCCGCTCTGACTCGTCCGTCCTTGAGCCACTCTCAGTGGCCAAGAGGATGGAACACTGACAGTTCACGCTGTTGTAGAAAGTCCCCAGTCTCAGACTTCTAAAGCGAGACCTGGCTCTTTGTCAAAGCTGTGTTACAGGAAGGAGGAGGAAAGCCCTCAGCAGTTCCCCAATAGAGCGAAACTTCATGCCTTCTTCTGAGCCTGAGTCTGCCAAGACCCCTCCAGTTTGCCTGGAGAGGAGGGGCACGGCTCTCCGCGGGGAAGCAGGCTGAGCAGGGGAGGGGAGGGGGGACCTCCTAGTCTCGGGTTGGCATCTTCATAGAGGCTTTTGAAAAGGCCCTGACAACATATATTTGAAAGAGGTTACAGCATTTTTCCAGGAAAACATTTAAGATCTATAAAGAGGTCATGGTGTTTTGCCAGGGGAAAAAAAGAATTCAGAATCCTTGTGTGAGCCACATGAAATTCTATTGCTTATGGAGGGCCAGGGCCTTGGGAAGAGCTGCCACTGAGCCACCTGCTGAAAGACAGGTGAGGCACAGGTCCCTAGAGAGAGCAGAGGGGCCGATACTTGAAGAAAGGAGATAGATGCTGAGTAGACACACAGCAGATGCCACAGCAGCCTCCAAACACATTGCCACCGTTGTCACATCCTCATCTTCTCCCTGCTCCTTCGCACAGCCCAAATCCACGGAGAGCGGGAGCGTTCCTTTGGGAGGGGTGCTTCACAAGTGAACCCACAATTCAGCCAAGTGCGCTGGGTGATGAGTGGGTGCTGGGTATATGTTCAGTGTTGGAGAGGTGCAGAGGAATCGGGCATGGTCTCCCGTCCCCAAGGATCTCACAGGATAGTGGGAAAAACAGATCTATAACCTGATAGTTATAATTTGATGAGTTATAAAAAGATAATCAGGAAATGTTATTTGAATATTTAAGTGATAAAGATGAGTGTATGTTTCTAAGGGATCTTGGATAGACCCAAAGCTTTGCACAATGTGGCCCCTGCCATCTTTGCAGTCTTATCTTCTGTCACTGGTTCCTAACTCCCATTCCTAGAGCTCAAGCCACATTGGTCTTCTTTAAGTTCTTCACATGTGACAAGTTCTTTTCCACCTCAGGGCCTTTGCACAGCCTGTTCCTTCCATCTAGAATACTCTTGTCTTCCACACCTTTGCTAACTAGCCCATTCTCACCCTTCTGAGCCCAACTTAATTGTCATCTCTTCCAACAGACCTTTCCTGACAAGGCTTTCCAAAGGAGACCCCACACCCCAATATTCTCCGTCTCACTTCATGTTTGTTTCATTCAATCTATTTTTACGGAGTGCTTACTGTATGCCAGGCATTTTTCTGGGAGCCAAAGATAAATCACTGAGCAAGCAGACAAACATTACTGCCCTCATGGAGTTTATCCTCTAATTAGGGGAAGAAAGGAGTAACCCAAACAAAAAGTGTTGGAGGGCATTAGGTGCCATGGAGATACACAAAGCAGGAAGGAGAGAGAAGTGCCGGGGGTGCGATTTCACAAGGGCGGGCAGAAAAAGGCTCCCTGAGAGGCAATATCTGTGCAAAGATCCGATGGGGCGAATCATCCAGTCACGAACTATCTGGAGAAAAAGTCCGTGCAGAGGATAAAATAAATATAACTGGTGCCAGCTTGGGATGGGAGCGAGCCTGGGGTCAGCGGGTAAACATCCCACCCTCAGGGTCTCGGCAGACAATGAGAAGGCACCTTCTGCACGGTTCCTGAGAGGGCCTTAGGGGGACTGACCCAGTTGCCACCCACGTGTCCCAGGTTTCTTTTACTGCCCAGCAAACCCCCTCAAAACTCAGTGACATGAAACACCAACCAGTAGATTCTGCTCGCTGGTTCAGCGGGTCAGGAATTCAGGGAGGGCACAGCTCCATGGTGTTTGACGGCCTCCTTTAGGAAGGGCGGAAGTGCTGGGGGTGACTCAAATTGCTGAGGGGTGGAATCATCTCGAGACTTCACATGTTTGATGTCTGCTTGGAAAAGCTCAAAGGTTAGTCTCGCCTGGGACTATCGAGCAGAGGGCCTAATGTGGCCTTCCCCGTGGCCTGGGCTTCCTCACAGCACGGCAGCCTCGGGGGGTCAGCCTTCTCGCATGGTGGCTCAGGATCCCAAGAGCAAGCGTTCTAGCAAACAAGGTGGAAGCTGAATGACCTTTTCTGACCTCACCTTGGAGGTCACATAGCACAAGTGCCACGAGCTGGAAGAGTCACAAGCCGGGAGAGGGGACATAGATCCCGCCTCTAGATTGGAAGAATGGTAAAAATTTGCAGCCATATTTTAAAACGACCACACACAGTAACTAACTCAGATTGCATCCTTGCGGTAGCCTTTCACTCTTCCCGGGCCCCGCGCGTCAGTTCCGGGCATCGCTTCCCCAGTCTGCCTGCACCCAAGCAAAGCCACTGCTCATCTCAACCTCAAACAAACTGGGGACCCTCCAGGCTTATAAGAAGTGATTGGGTTTAGACAGAAATGAATTGGGAATTGATCTCACTTCAGTTGGAATTTGGACGGTCTCTGGGAGCAAAGGAAACTCACCGCAGGAGCTATTCCAACGTAATCACACACTCTGCCTCCTTCCACAGGCCTCCTTGCGTCTGCCAGTTTTATTTCTCTCCCCCTTAGTGGCTGCCTGCTTTCCCTGGACAGCACAGTACACGGCAGAGTTTTCTAATAACCTTTAAATTCTCTATTTTCTGAAGAGAAAGAACAATGATGGATGCACGAGTATTAACAGAGGTGAAAATTGACCCCCTCTTTTGATTTGGCTTCACAGGCCCTGCGACAACATGGCAGGATTGCACCACATCTGAGTGGCACCATTTAAAGGAAAAAATCCTCTGGAAATTTATATCTGTTTTCTCCGCAGGTGATTCACTTTTCTCTCCTCCACTGTGAACGGATAAAATTCAGAATATGTCAAACCTAGCACCAATTTATTTCAAAGTATTCCCCATTACCTAGAGCCATTTCCAGGCCTCATGTTCCTGTCCCTTCCTATAAGTAGCCTGCAGAATCTTCATAATAAAAAGGAGTTAGGATGCTTAAAGTCTGCACTGATTTGGAAATTACTTCTAAGAAGTCCACTGGTTGATTTGTTACGAGTGTATATTTTTTTTGTTTGAAGTCTGCTTTACAAAAGCCTTTTCCTATATCCTCCAACTCAGAGTAATGGTTGTTGATTCAGATTGCGGCTGAAGCAATAATGATGAAAGTTATGGTGATGCTGACGGTGTAGTGATGAAGGTGATGCTGATGGTGGCGGCAGTGGTAATGATGATGATGACGGTGATACTGATGATGGTGATGACAAAGGTGATAGCGATGCTGATGCTTGGGATGGTGATGAGGAAGATGATGGTGCTACTGATGATGGTGATGACAAAGCTGATAGTGATGCTGATGGTGGGGATGGTGATGATGAAGATGATAGTGATATTGATGAGAGTGATGGTGGTAATGGTGATGATGAAGGTGACGGTGATATTGATGATGGTGGTGGTGGCAGCTCCCCATACATTGGGGAACATTGGTTGAAGACAGAAGTTATTAGCTGTGGATGGTTTACTAATACAAAACATTCCTTTCACATTTTAATTCTCCACCGCACCCAGTTACAATTTTAACCTCATTGAGGTATTCATAAGTCATCACTTACAAACCTAATTTGAGAATCATAACCACGCAGAAACACCTGAACCCGGATGGATCCTGCCAACCCAACATGGAGGTGATGTTAGCGTGTCAGGGTCTCCTTGAATGGTGTTTCAGAAGTGGTTGTCATGGAGGTCTCTAGGAGAATACACTGCCTCAGCCCAAAGGGAATCATTAGAGGCGCCTGAGTTGGGTTAACTGTGGAGTTATTTGGGGAAAGAAGTCCCTGCCTGAAGACACATGATGTAGGTGAATCCCCTTCTTAAAATGGGTCCTTCCTTATCTGCTCTTGGTGGGAATCAACTCCTAAGGAGCCCACAGCATCATGAAGAGACATCAGCCTTCACAGAAGCATCTCCAGGTGGGCTCACCCACTGGAGGCTTGCTCTTGCCATCTGTGGGAGGGACCACAGGACCTCTTAGACTGTGGGGCTTTCATCTAAAGCAGATCAGCCAAGCTCACAAGACATCTCCATGAGCCAGGCCAGTATCCAGGGACCAGCTTCTACAGGAATGTCCAAGAAGAAGACAGACGTAGAGTCAACTCACCTGAGAGCCACCACACCCCCATTGACCTTTTCTTTTCTTCCAAAACAAATAAATAACTCCTGCAACATTTTCACCCATCATCTAAGGCAAGAATGAGACGGGTGTAGAAGTGAATATACCAATCAGGCTCCACTTGCAGACCTGCTCCCTTCTTTCATTAGAAACTGTAATTGGGGTGCTGAGATTTTCAAAGTCAGTGAAATACTAAATAGAAACGTGTCAGCTGGTATAAAATGGATCCCAAAATAACATCACTGGGAATGGATCATTTGATAAAATATTCCTAAAGAGTTTCAAGATACATAATGAGGGGTTTTTTTACAACAAACTTGGCAGAATTTTCCTCCAGTTTCCAGCTTTCCAAGTATGATTTTTCATTCCAAAATGCTTTTAAGGTTGCAGAATGAGCTTACTGCTTACCTCTCCCTAGGCTGAACTGTCTCTTACATTTTGCAGTTAATTTTAAACCTGAAATTGATGGCTTCTCTCGTGCTGAGTCACTAGGAAAGGAATGGCCAAAGTTCTGATTACACGTGGACAAAATGGGAAGTCTGGAATAGCATACGGACAACACTCAGCATGTTCCTCAATAGACTAGCGATGACAAATGTTTCTGACCGAAAGAATCTCCGATAATGGGCATTCTCTTGTGGGTTTTTCCTGGCAATAGGAAAAGGGAATTTGGGGGTATTTTTTAATTAAGTATTTTTGTCTCTCCAGGTAGACCACATGTGCTGTGAATTCAGTGTCTGATTCTTAAGGTCTTCCCACCATCCATTACTCCTCGAACTTGAGAGCAAGAAGTCCTCCAAAACCCTTGCCGACAGCCTGATTCGTGGCTCCAAGGATCGGAGAAGATGGATCCTGATCTGGCCTGGGATAGCTGAAAAAGAAGGAAAAGCCTTGCTTTCATGAAAAATAGCTATCATGGGCTGGAGTGTGTCCCCCCAAAATTCATGTGGTGGTCTTCATTCCCAGGACCTCAGAACGTGAGTGTATTTGGAGACAGGATCTTTAAAGAGGTGATTAAGGTTAAATGAGGTCATGAGGGCGGGTCCTAAGCCAATACGACTGGTGGCCTTATAAGAGATTAAGACGCACACAGAGGAAAGACCGTGTGAAGACACAGGGAGAAGACAGCCATCCACGAGCCAAGGAGAGGCCTCCGAAGAAACAGCCCTGCTGACCCCTTCATCTTGGACTTCCAGCTTCCAGAACTGTGAGCAAATCCATTTCTAGCGTCTCAGTGTCGCAGTCCGTGACCTCCGTTACTTATTGTTACCTAGCAGACCAACACAACAGCTATCTTGCCTTTAACTTGGGACCTGTTCTCTGGAAGCTGACATTGCTTAGACGCATGCAGCCCATGAGTGAAATATGACATGACGTGGTCCTACATCAAAGTCAAGGACGAGAGAAATTTGAACTGGAGCTGAAGTGTTCAATTTGCACCTGGGCAGACAGCGCTTCTATAAAATGCGTTGTCCCTAAAGAGCCCCAAATGATCTATAAACCCCAAGAGTGAGAAAAGTAAGTGACCTTCTGTACTAAACTTTGAAAGACCCCTACCAAAAAACAAAGGCATTTAGATCATATCTCAATTTTAAGCCCCAAAGGATCTTCTGCGAGCCAGCATATCTGTTAGTCGGTGTAGCCAGAGGAACCAGGTACTATCAAATTCCTCCCTGGTGTTGGATGAACCTGATAACAAGAGGCTGTGAGCTGACCAAAAGAATTAATACGTAAAAAGTGG
>NW_025804002.1:0-5167 GCF_021613505.1 Equus quagga
GGTCGGAACTCCTGAATCCGCTGGAGAGGGTCCTGAGGACGTGGTCGAAACTCCTGAATCCGCTGGCACCGGAAGCGTCCCCTCAGAGTTTGTCGGTTACGTGAATCAATACATTTTACTTTTGCTTCAATCAGTTCGAGTAGAGTTTCTCTTACAATCTACTACATTAAGCTTTCAAACTTCTGCATAACAAAAGATGCCGTTAAAAATTTAAAGATATTTACCCAAAAATACTCTCTATAGGAATGTTTATATCAGCAAAAGTAAATGAACGAATGGATGAACACATAAATAAATGGAAAATGTTCACATATCTACAATACAATGGTTAAATCAAATATGGCTCAACCGTATTCTATACTATGCCATCATTTAAAGGAATAAGGTAGGCCAATGTGTATTTACAGAGAATTATATCCAGAACATTTATTATGTAAAAAAACCAAGAACAATACTTGTATGTATGTGTGTCTTACACATATGTGTATTTGCATGCCCATATTTATAGAGGTATGTGCACAGGGAATAGTCTAGAAGAAGTCATATTGAAATAATAATGGTGTTTGGTATGAGAAGGGAAGTAGAGTTATGGGAGAGGAGAAGATTTTTACCCTATATACTTCCAAACTGTTTCAATTTCAATAAGAGTATATTTCGTATTACTTGTGAAATTGGAATTATGACACCCCAAAAATCTAAAATAGGTGTTGCTCTAAGTGGGCTCTACTTAATTCAAAAGATTCCCTAATAAAGAAAGAAAACCGAAAGGCACGAGCATGTTGGGCACCAGGCCGTGCAACATGGAAGCTGAGAAGTTCTGCTTCGCCTTCTGTCTTCCATCCTCGGCCTCTACGATGGAGCCTGGAACCGTCTAGAATTATGGCTCCAGCCAGGATGTTGGGAGGCCCCCCCGTCCTCAGTCCTGGCCTGGTCCTAGCAGCTGGGACCCTGTCTCTGCTCCCGGCCAGCTGAGTCCCAGGAGCTTGGAGCCGTCTCTCAGCCGCGAGCTGGCCAGGGCCTCTGTGAGCGTTGCTGCTGAGCCCCTCTCAGCCCCAGGTCCGCTCCATCAGCCTGGACTGACTCCGCCGAGGCCATCTTTAAAGGAAGCTGGTCCACTCCTTCCACTTGCCAGGGACCCGGAGCAGTGTGCCGCCATCGTTTTGTGTTTTTCTCACACCTGGGAGAAAGAAGTTGAGGTCACCTGCTTCCTGCGTATAAGGCTGCCTCTCAAAACAGCACGATAATTCAGTACAAACACCAAACAAGCCAGCCGTGTCCCAGCATGCTCACTGTTCTAGAATAACGTGTTCGCTGTGACTACAACAGCAGGCACTTGGTCACTGTTCAAGGAGAAGAATGTTCTACCCTCGGTTATTCCGTCTGAGAGGCAAGCTCCTCTGGTGGTCCAGGCAGCAGCATCTCTCTTTGGCACTGACCTGGCAACGTTCTCCAGGACAGGTAGAAATGTGAAGGAAAGAGGAACCCGCGCGACAGAACCCTGTGGACCCTGTGTCTTAGTCAGCTCAGGCTGCCGTAACGAAGCACCATCAACCACAGGGATTTATATCTCACACTTCTGGAGGCTGACAGTCCAAGGTCAGGGTATCAGCCTGGTCGAGTTCTGGTGAGGACCCTCTTCCGGTTTCAGACCTCAGACCTCTCCTTGTGTCCTCACACAGTGGCGAGCAGAGCTGTAAGCAAGCTCTCCATTGACTCCTCTCAGGGCACTGATCCCCTTTATGGGGCCCCACTCCATGAGCTCATCTACTCCTGATCACCGCCCAAGGCCCCGCCTCCTGATACTATCATGTCCAGGGCCGTAGGGGTTCAACCTATGAATTTGGGGGACACAAACATTCAGTCCAGAACTTCTTGAAATGTCATTGGCTTTGACTCTGAGGGAGATGAAAAGCCATTGGCCGCCTTGAGCTGAGGAGTGGCGGGGTATGACTCACCTGTTGGCCCCCCCGGGGCCTTGTGGGGAGCAGTCTGCAGGCAGCCAGAGAGGAACAAGGAGACCCCAGAGGAGTGGTGCCTGCCAGAACCCAGCGGGAGGCAGCGGTGTTAGGGCCACGGAGCGGAGGGAGAAATGCTGAGAAGGGAACCGGTTCTGGACTGTTCTGAAGGTGGAGCCCACAGGATGGGCAGCCAGACTGGGGTTGGAGAGGGACAGAGAGAGAGCAATGAGGGATGACGCTGGCTCAGAGGTTTCTGGATGGAGCCGCCGGAAGGAGGGCCTTGCTGTTTCTGAGATACGGAGGCCCTGAGAAGGCGGCCAGGTGTCACCCAGACCTGTGACCCCACAGCTGTCCGTTCTTCCGCCATGACCTTCCTCGTCCTGTACTTTAATCATCTCTTCACATGTCTCTTTCCCAGCTTCAGGTTCTCAAGGACAGGGCCTGGGCCCTCTGTCACACGTGGCTAGTGTCACAGCCAGGGCCTGGAAAATAGAGCAATCAGTCAGTGTTTGTGGAAAAATAAATAGAGGGTACAGAAAGGTTGACTAGACATATGGTGGGTGCAACCAACTGTAAAATTCTCAGCAAAAAAATAAGAAAGGAAGAAAAGAAAAGAAAATCTAGCTAAAGTCAGATGGATTTTTTTTAACGAGTTTTGTTGTTATTATGGCTATTTTGGACAAGGGCTTGGCCACTTGGCATTATCCCATAAAACTAAGCGGCAAATCCCTCTGATCCAGCAATGACAGTCAGGAATCTAACTTGGGGAAAACTCACACGCACACCGACATACACACACACACACACACACACACACTAATCACAGGCTTGTCCACAAGAAAGAAAACTTAGGAACAACCCAAATAGCTGTTTTCAGGCAAATGAATAAACAATAGTGGCAGTGATATTACAAAGGAACATTATAAAGGTAATAAAAGAAAAGGTCAAAACTGTGCATAGCAATAAATCTCGAAAACATATCGAGTAAAGAAAGCAATTAGGAAAATGACAGAGTATGTTTTTATTGATATGTAAAATCTACACCAAAAAACACCTATTCTTTTTTCTTTTAATTCTAGTTGTTATCAGAGTCATATAGGATTATAGGGCTGACCATAAAAACCTGCAGGTCCCTGCCCCACCCCTCACCACTAATTTCTCTGCTCCAGAAATAACCATTTTTGGCAATTTTAGCATTTCTATGTGTATCTACCTCTATATTTCTAAGTTTATGTAGCTGCTTGTTCGTTTTTCTAGCTCATTACCTACTGCTTCCTGCTATGAAACAAAAATATGAGGATTTAGCTCTGAGACCAGCGCTGCTCACACCTTCGCCCTCCCGCTGCATCCCGGTAGAGTTTTACCAAGACTTCATAGACATAAGAAACTTGCCGTGTTTACACCACCAGAATCCGGTAAAAGCGTCCAAAGGTGAACTGTAGGATGTGAAATTTAATTCTTTTTTTTTTTTTTTACAAATTTTCGGGGGGTTTCCTCTCTAAAATGAATGTTGACCTTGATCTTCTCCACTTAGTGCTCTAAGCAGCTGTAGTGAATGCAACCCCCAATTCTCAGCCCTGCCTGTAGCCGCCTCTCGATATGATCGCACCGGCAGGTAAGGGGACGGGTTTGTGGTTTTCTTCCCCCTGGCGAAGAGCCACCCTCTAGATCTGCTTCAGAGCAATGATCCTGGTGCTCCGGACTCACCCTGGAGACTCTGCCCTCTCCCCGGGGAAGGACCGCCGCGTCCTTGTCTGGCACCCCACCGTGTCTGCTTTCTGAGAAAGGGCAGGAGGGGGTGACGCTCTGCCACTCTGCAGGTCTGAACGTCTTTATTCTGTCCTGGCACTTGATCTCGAAGGTGGCTATGGGTCACACTCCTCCTTGGGAGTAAATTCCCCAGGAAGTCTGGAGGCACTGCTCCGTGCCGCCTCTGGGGCTGCTTTCCGATCCCTGGTTCTGGATTTGAGATCACCCTATCTCTCGTCTGGGAGGCTTGCAGGGTTTTCTCTTCCTCCTGGATTTTTGTGAGGTCATGATGATGTTCTCAGTGCTGGGTTTTTTTAATTAATTGTTTTGAGCACTACGGGGAACCACAAAGTGTAATTAGAAATTAATTTTAAAGTTCTGAAAAAGGCAAAAGAGACTTTGGGAGATCATTCAGCAGTTTCTTAGAAAACTAAGCATACTCTTACCATAGGATCCAGCAAGCATGCTCCCTGCATTCAGCCAAGGGAGTAAAAAAATGGAAGTCCACGCAAAAATCCTGCACATGGGTGTTTATAGCAGCTTTATTCATAAACTGCCAAAACTTGGAAGCAACCAAAGATAGTCTTCAATAGGGAAATGAATAAAAACCTGTGGTATATCCAGACAGTGGAATATTAGCAAGCCATGGCAAGACCTGGAGGAACCTTAAAAGCACACTGCTAAGTAAAAGAAGCCAGTCTGAAAAGGCTCCATACTGGGTGATTCCAGCTGTCTGACATTCTGGAAGAGAGAAAACTCTGGAACCTGTAGATGGAAAGATCACTGGCCGCAGGGGTTCAGGCGGAGGGAGCGAGGGATAGACAGAGCTCAGATGAGTTTTCGGGCAGTGAAACTGTTCCGTAAGATATTGCCGTGGGGGATATGAGCCATTATGTTTGTCAAAACCCATAGACTATGCAACACAGACAGTGAACCCTCATGTAAACTGTGGACTTTAGTTAATAATAATGTATCAAGATCGGCTCCTCAATGGTAACAAACGTCCCACGCTAGTGCACGATGTTAATAATAGGAGAAAGGAGAGGAGGGAGGGGATTCAGGAGGTATTTGGGAACGCTCTGTACTTTTTGTTTAATTTTTTTTGTATAAATCTAAAACTGTTCAAAAAAGGAAAAATAGTCTATCTTTAAACATGAAAAAAGGGGCCGGCCCCGGGGCCGAGTGGTTAAGTCCGCGTACTCTGCTTCAGCGGCCCAGGGTTTCATCAGTTTGGATCCTGGGCATGGACATGGCACCGCTCATCAGACCATGCTGAGGAGGCATCCCACATGCCACAACCAGAAGGACCTACAACTAGAATATACAACTATGTACTGGGGGGCTTTGGGGAAAAGAAGGAAAAAAAAGAAGATTGGCAACAGATGTTAGCTCAGGTGCCAATCTTAAAAAAAAAAAAATGAGAAGAGACAAAAGGAGAAACCTGTATTCTACTCTTTTTT
>NW_025804003.1:0-1103 GCF_021613505.1 Equus quagga
GGGGCAGGATGGGTCCTGGGAAAGATCTGCTCCACCTGGAAGAAGAGATGCGCCTGATGGGAGGTTTCCTTTCCTGCTGTCTTTGGATGCTGTGGGATCAGTACACAATGCTTGGAAATGTGGAGGCCGTTTTCTCACAAAGAAATACGGAGAAAGCTACTCGGAGCCCTTCCATTTTGAGTTACTGAATCCTCTGCGAGCTAACTACATTTAGGCTTCTTGTGTGGGGAAAAAAAGAACTTTATAATTAAGGCCCTTTTAGATAAGATTTTGTTACTTATATTGAATCTTATAAATAGAGCTACTGGGAGCCATGTTGCTACCCTATTGAGACCTGGAATGACACTATAATGAAGAAGAACAAAGCTGGAGCAGTGTCCTGATGACATTGTTTGAGCCCCTGGATCCACCTGCACCTGAAGCCTTATCTCTGAGTTGTTCAGTTCTGTGAGCCCATACATTTTCTTTTTGCAGCTTTTGCTTGGGTTAGGTTTCTCAATTGAATACATCAAAATTTATAACTTCTGCATAACAAAGGATTGCATTAACAAAGACAAGGAGGAGATATCTTGCTTATACATAACAAAGGATTAATTTAATATGCTCCTGTAAAGCAATAAGAAAAATATAAATAATTCAATAGAAAAATTGATAAAGGATATGAATGGATAGTTTACAGAGGAGAAATGCAAATGACCAATAAACATATGATAAAGATAAACATATGAAAAGATGAAAATTTAACCTTTATTTAGGCAAATGGAAATGACAAATATCTTTTTATTGGATTGGCAAGGCAAAGCTTTCAAGGCTGTGAGTAAAGAGCTACTCCTATTGGGCTCACTGAACAGGACCCGGCATTTGGGCAGATAACTTGCAATAGCTGTCAAATTAAAATCAGAATGCTCACACCTTGTGCGTCAGAGTCCGGGCAGGAAAACAGAAACCATTCCTAATCTGAAAAACAAATAGCAAGAATTGTTAGCTGGGTAAATAAAAATTAATTGTAAAATTCCAAAAATGATCAAAGGAGAAAGTCACCCATATCCTATCACTTTTTTTTTTTTGTAGAGTTAAGCAAATCAGTAAATTAGCATGGCCAC
>NW_025804004.1:0-5167 GCF_021613505.1 Equus quagga
AAAAAAGAGTAGAATACAGGTTTCTCCTTTTGTCTCTTCTCATTTTTTTTTTTTTAAGATTGGCACCTGAGCTAACATCTGTTGCCAATCTTCTTTTTTTTCCTTCTTTTCCCCAAAGCCCCCCAGTACATAGTTGTATATTCTAGTTGTAGGTCCTTCTGGTTGTGGCATGTGGGATGCCTCCTCAGCATGGTCTGATGAGCGGTGCCATGTCCATGCCCAGGATCCAAACTGATGAAACCCTGGGCCGCTGAAGCAGAGTACGCGGACTTAACCACTCGGCCCCGGGGCCGGCCCCTTTTTTCATGTTTAAAGATAGACTATTTTTCCTTTTTTGAACAGTTTTAGATTTATACAAAAAAAATTAAACAAAAAGTACAGAGCGTTCCCAAATACCTCCTGAATCCCCTCCCTCCTCTCCTTTCTCCTATTATTAACATCGTGCACTAGCGTGGGACGTTTGTTACCATTGAGGAGCCGATCTTGATACATTATTATTAACTAAAGTCCACAGTTTACATGAGGGTTCACTGTCTGTGTTGCATAGTCTATGGGTTTTGACAAACATAATGGCTCATATCCCCCACGGCAATATCTTACGGAACAGTTTCACTGCCCGAAAACTCATCTGAGCTCTGTCTATCCCTCGCTCCCTCCGCCTGAACCCCTGCGGCCAGTGATCTTTCCATCTACAGGTTCCAGAGTTTTCTCTCTTCCAGAATGTCAGACAGCTGGAATCACCCAGTATGGAGCCTTTTCAGACTGGCTTCTTTTACTTAGCAGTGTGCTTTTAAGGTTCCTCCAGGTCTTGCCATGGCTTGCTAATATTCCACTGTCTGGATATACCACAGGTTTTTATTCATTTCCCTATTGAAGACTATCTTTGGTTGCTTCCAAGTTTTGGCAGTTTATGAATAAAGCTGCTATAAACACCCATGTGCAGGATTTTTGCGTGGACTTCCATTTTTTTACTCCCTTGGCTGAATGCAGGGAGCATGCTTGCTGGATCCTATGGTAAGAGTATGCTTAGTTTTCTAAGAAACTGCTGAATGATCTCCCAAAGTCTCTTTTGCCTTTTTCAGAACTTTAAAATTAATTTCTAATTACACTTTGTGGTTCCCCGTAGTGCTCAAAACAATTAATTAAAAAAACCCAGCACTGAGAACATCATCATGACCTCACAAAAATCCAGGAGGAAGAGAAAACCCTGCAAGCCTCCCAGACGAGAGATAGGGTGATCTCAAATCCAGAACCAGGGATCGGAAAGCAGCCCCAGAGGCGGCACGGAGCAGTGCCTCCAGACTTCCTGGGGAATTTACTCCCAAGGAGGAGTGTGACCCATAGCCACCTTCGAGATCAAGTGCCAGGACAGAATAAAGACGTTCAGACCTGCAGAGTGGCAGAGCGTCACCCCCTCCTGCCCTTTCTCAGAAAGCAGACACGGTGGGGTGCCAGACAAGGACGCGGCGGTCCTTCCCCGGGGAGAGGGCAGAGTCTCCAGGGTGAGTCCGGAGCACCAGGATCATTGCTCTGAAGCAGATCTAGAGGGTGGCTCTTCGCCAGGGGGAAGAAAACCACAAACCCGTCCCCTTACCTGCCGGTGCGATCATATCGAGAGGCGGCTACAGGCAGGGCTGAGAATTGGGGGTTGCATTCACTACAGCTGCTTAGAGCACTAAGTGGAGAAGATCAAGGTCAACATTCATTTTAGAGAGGAAACCCCCCGAAAATTTGTAAAAAAAAAAAAAAAGAATTAAATTTCACATCCTACAGTTCACCTTTGGACGCTTTTACCGGATTCTGGTGGTGTAAACACGGCAAGTTTCTTATGTCTATGAAGTCTTGGTAAAACTCTACCGGGATGCAGCGGGAGGGCGAAGGTGTGAGCAGCGCTGGTCTCAGAGCTAAATCCTCATATTTTTGTTTCATAGCAGGAAGCAGTAGGTAATGAGCTAGAAAAACGAACAAGCAGCTACATAAACTTAGAAATATAGAGGTAGATACACATAGAAATGCTAAAATTGCCAAAAATGGTTATTTCTGGAGCAGAGAAATTAGTGGTGAGGGGTGGGGCAGGGACCTGCAGGTTTTTATGGTCAGCCCTATAATCCTATATGACTCTGATAACAACTAGAATTAAAAGAAAAAAGAATAGGTGTTTTTTGGTGTAGATTTTACATATCAATAAAAACATACTCTGTCATTTTCCTAATTGCTTTCTTTACTCGATATGTTTTCGAGATTTATTGCTATGCACAGTTTTGACCTTTTCTTTTATTACCTTTATAATGTTCCTTTGTAATATCACTGCCACTATTGTTTATTCATTTGCCTGAAAACAGCTATTTGGGTTGTTCCTAAGTTTTCTTTCTTGTGGACAAGCCTGTGATTAGTGTGTGTGTGTGTGTGTGTGTGTGTATGTCGGTGTGCGTGTGAGTTTTCCCCAAGTTAGATTCCTGACTGTCATTGCTGGATCAGAGGGATTTGCCGCTTAGTTTTATGGGATAATGCCAAGTGGCCAAGCCCTTGTCCAAAATAGCCATAATAACAACAAAACTCGTTAAAAAAAATCCATCTGACTTTAGCTAGATTTTCTTTTCTTTTCTTCCTTTCTTATTTTTTTGCTGAGAATTTTACAGTTGGTTGCACCCACCATATGTCTAGTCAACCTTTCTGTACCCTCTATTTATTTTTCCACAAACACTGACTGATTGCTCTATTTTCCAGGCCCTGGCTGTGACACTAGCCACGTGTGACAGAGGGCCCAGGCCCTGTCCTTGAGAACCTGAAGCTGGGAAAGAGACATGTGAAGAGATGATTAAAGTACAGGACGAGGAAGGTCATGGCGGAAGAACGGACAGCTGTGGGGTCACAGGTCTGGGTGACACCTGGCCGCCTTCTCAGGGCCTCCGTATCTCAGAAACAGCAAGGCCCTCCTTCCGGCGGCTCCATCCAGAAACCTCTGAGCCAGCGTCATCCCTCATTGCTCTCTCTCTGTCCCTCTCCAACCCCAGTCTGGCTGCCCATCCTGTGGGCTCCACCTTCAGAACAGTCCAGAACCGGTTCCCTTCTCAGCATTTCTCCCTCCGCTCCGTGGCCCTAACACCGCTGCCTCCCGCTGGGTTCTGGCAGGCACCACTCCTCTGGGGTCTCCTTGTTCCTCTCTGGCTGCCTGCAGACTGCTCCCCACAAGGCCCCGGGGGGGCCAACAGGTGAGTCATACCCCGCCACTCCTCAGCTCAAGGCGGCCAATGGCTTTTCATCTCCCTCAGAGTCAAAGCCAATGACATTTCAAGAAGTTCTGGACTGAATGTTTGTGTCCCCCAAATTCATAGGTTGAACCCCTACGGCCCTGGACATGATAGTATCAGGAGGCGGGGCCTTGGGCGGTGATCAGGAGTAGATGAGCTCATGGAGTGGGGCCCCATAAAGGGGATCAGTGCCCTGAGAGGAGTCAATGGAGAGCTTGCTTACAGCTCTGCTCGCCACTGTGTGAGGACACAAGGAGAGGTCTGAGGTCTGAAACCGGAAGAGGGTCCTCACCAGAACTCGACCAGGCTGATACCCTGACCTTGGACTGTCAGCCTCCAGAAGTGTGAGATATAAATCCCTGTGGTTGATGGTGCTTCGTTACGGCAGCCTGAGCTGACTAAGACACAGGGTCCACAGGGTTCTGTCGCGCGGGTTCCTCTTTCCTTCACATTTCTACCTGTCCTGGAGAACGTTGCCAGGTCAGTGCCAAAGAGAGATGCTGCTGCCTGGACCACCAGAGGAGCTTGCCTCTCAGACGGAATAACCGAGGGTAGAACATTCTTCTCCTTGAACAGTGACCAAGTGCCTGCTGTTGTAGTCACAGCGAACACGTTATTCTAGAACAGTGAGCATGCTGGGACACGGCTGGCTTGTTTGGTGTTTGTACTGAATTATCGTGCTGTTTTGAGAGGCAGCCTTATACGCAGGAAGCAGGTGACCTCAACTTCTTTCTCCCAGGTGTGAGAAAAACACAAAACGATGGCGGCACACTGCTCCGGGTCCCTGGCAAGTGGAAGGAGTGGACCAGCTTCCTTTAAAGATGGCCTCGGCGGAGTCAGTCCAGGCTGATGGAGCGGACCTGGGGCTGAGAGGGGCTCAGCAGCAACGCTCACAGAGGCCCTGGCCAGCTCGCGGCTGAGAGACGGCTCCAAGCTCCTGGGACTCAGCTGGCCGGGAGCAGAGACAGGGTCCCAGCTGCTAGGACCAGGCCAGGACTGAGGACGGGGGGGCCTCCCAACATCCTGGCTGGAGCCATAATTCTAGACGGTTCCAGGCTCCATCGTAGAGGCCGAGGATGGAAGACAGAAGGCGAAGCAGAACTTCTCAGCTTCCATGTTGCACGGCCTGGTGCCCAACATGCTCGTGCCTTTCGGTTTTCTTTCTTTATTAGGGAATCTTTTGAATTAAGTAGAGCCCACTTAGAGCAACACCTATTTTAGATTTTTGGGGTGTCATAATTCCAATTTCACAAGTAATACGAAATATACTCTTATTGAAATTGAAACAGTTTGGAAGTATATAGGGTAAAAATCTTCTCCTCTCCCATAACTCTACTTCCCTTCTCATACCAAACACCATTATTATTTCAATATGACTTCTTCTAGACTATTCCCTGTGCACATACCTCTATAAATATGGGCATGCAAATACACATATGTGTAAGACACACATACATACAAGTATTGTTCTTGGTTTTTTTACATAATAAATGTTCTGGATATAATTCTCTGTAAATACACATTGGCCTACCTTATTCCTTTAAATGATGGCATAGTATAGAATACGGTTGAGCCATATTTGATTTAACCATTGTATTGTAGATATGTGAACATTTTCCATTTATTTATGTGTTCATCCATTCGTTCATTTACTTTTGCTGATATAAACATTCCTATAGAGAGTATTTTTGGGTAAATATCTTTAAATTTTTAACGGCATCTTTTGTTATGCAGAAGTTTGAAAGCTTAATGTAGTAGATTGTAAGAGAAACTCTACTCGAACTGATTGAAGCAAAAGTAAAATGTATTGATTCACGTAACCGACAAACTCTGAGGGGACGCTTCCGGTGCCAGCGGATTCAGGAGTTTCGACCACGTCCTCAGGACCCTCTCCAGCGGATTCAGGAGTTCCGACC
>NW_025804005.1:0-1103 GCF_021613505.1 Equus quagga
GTGGCCATGCTAATTTACTGATTTGCTTAACTCTACAAAAAAAAAAAAGTGATAGGATATGGGTGACTTTCTCCTTTGATCATTTTTGGAATTTTACAATTAATTTTTATTTACCCAGCTAACAATTCTTGCTATTTGTTTTTCAGATTAGGAATGGTTTCTGTTTTCCTGCCCGGACTCTGACGCACAAGGTGTGAGCATTCTGATTTTAATTTGACAGCTATTGCAAGTTATCTGCCCAAATGCCGGGTCCTGTTCAGTGAGCCCAATAGGAGTAGCTCTTTACTCACAGCCTTGAAAGCTTTGCCTTGCCAATCCAATAAAAAGATATTTGTCATTTCCATTTGCCTAAATAAAGGTTAAATTTTCATCTTTTCATATGTTTATCTTTATCATATGTTTATTGGTCATTTGCATTTCTCCTCTGTAAACTATCCATTCATATCCTTTATCAATTTTTCTATTGAATTATTTATATTTTTCTTATTGCTTTACAGGAGCATATTAAATTAATCCTTTGTTATGTATAAGCAAGATATCTCCTCCTTGTCTTTGTTAATGCAATCCTTTGTTATGCAGAAGTTATAAATTTTGATGTATTCAATTGAGAAACCTAACCCAAGCAAAAGCTGCAAAAAGAAAATGTATGGGCTCACAGAACTGAACAACTCAGAGATAAGGCTTCAGGTGCAGGTGGATCCAGGGGCTCAAACAATGTCATCAGGACACTGCTCCAGCTTTGTTCTTCTTCATTATAGTGTCATTCCAGGTCTCAATAGGGTAGCAACATGGCTCCCAGTAGCTCTATTTATAAGATTCAATATAAGTAACAAAATCTTATCTAAAAGGGCCTTAATTATAAAGTTCTTTTTTTCCCCACACAAGAAGCCTAAATGTAGTTAGCTCGCAGAGGATTCAGTAACTCAAAATGGAAGGGCTCCGAGTAGCTTTCTCCGTATTTCTTTGTGAGAAAACGGCCTCCACATTTCCAAGCATTGTGTACTGATCCCACAGCATCCAAAGACAGCAGGAAAGGAAACCTCCCATCAGGCGCATCTCTTCTTCCAGGTGGAGCAGATCTTTCCCAGGACCCATCCTGCCCC